>NC_068985.1:22169596-22172717 GCF_001194135.2 Octopus bimaculoides
TATATATATATATATATATATATATATATATATATACATACACAAACATACATACATGCATGTGCATGCATACATACATACATACATACATACATACATACATACACACATGCATGCATGCACACACATGCACACACACACACATACATACATACATATTGTTACAAAAACATTAAAAAAAACTTCAATGAAATGCTATAAATGGTGGTTAACTTGCTCTGAAGCTATAAAGAACTATGAATTAGGCCATCAAAATTATCTTACAAAAAACTGAGAGCAAAGACAAAGTCTCAAACTAATATGGCAGCCACTTTGTTTAGTAATCACTTTATATGTCCATGCATGTCTTTGTGTCTGTGTTTAACCCACCACCACTGCTTGACAACCGGTGTTGGTGTGTTTATGTCCCCATAGATTAGTGGTTTGGCAGAAGTGGCAAATAGAATAAGTACCATGTTTTATAAAAAGTCCTGGGGTCAATTTGTTCAACTAAAAATCTTTCAAGTCAATGCCCCGGCATGGCCACAGTCAAGAATGACTAAAACAAACAAAAGATAAAAAATAAATAAAAGATATTAAATCCTCATACATTGAAATTGATGAGAGAATCCCACTATTATTATATTTTTTTCTTTAAATTTTCTTCCATTTCTCACCGAGTGTTTTCCGTACACCTAGGGCAGAGAAGCTCATTGTACGCATTCCCAGTTTGCACACGCAAATTCACAGGTAAAATATGTATTTGGAAAAATTAATTAATAAATAAATTCATGAAAGGATGTTGTTTTCACAGCGATAATGCTCTTCTCAGTACATGAGTCGCTTTTAAAAATTTTTTATTATTATTATTATCATCATCATCATCATCATCATCATCATCATCATTATCATTATCATTATTATTATTATTATTATTATTATTATTATTATTATTATTATTATTATTAAGGCAGCAAGCTGGCAGAATCATTAGCATACTGGGATAAATGCTTAATAGCATTTCCTCTGTCTGCACATTCTGAGTTCAAATTCTGCTGAGGTCGACTTTGCCTTTCATCCTTTCGGGGCTGATAGAATAAGTACCAGTTGAGTACTGGAGTTGATGTAAACAACTAGCTCTTATCCCCGAAGTTTCAGGCCTTGTGCCTTTAGTAGAAAGGATTATTATTATTATTAGTAGTAGTAGTAGTAGTAGTACACACACATGCATCAACATCATTATTATTATTTTACATATGTTTCCAATTTAGGACAGTTTGACAGGATTTAACAGGTTGGCAAATCACACCTTGCTTTAATGTCTCTTTTGTCATGGTTTCTATGACTGGATGTCCTTACTAACATCAAACACTTTACAGAGTGTACTTTTTTAGGCACCAGTACTGTTGGAGGTTGCCGTGCAGCTTGCTAAGTAAAACAGAGCCTCCATGATGGATTTATTGTGGAAGTATGGTTAATGAAGAAAATAACAGAGAGAACAGTGTTGGACTGGAGTAACAGAGCTAAGGGGAAGGGGAAGAGTAATGTTATGAATTGGTGTGGAGAAGAGTAAGGAGGACAAAGTGATAATAGGGTGGGATGTGTAGGTGGACCAAATGATAGAATGGACCAGTCCATGTGCCATACTTGCAGAGGTTGGACAGTTTGTTGTGGTCCAAGACAGTTCTGACTGGAGTTATACTGGCTTATTATTGAAAGAGAGTGGCAAAGGAGAGACTAACAGAGACAGTGTTAAAGAAGGGAATAATAGGTGGGAAAGTGAAAAGTAGTGCCAGGGGAGTAGGTGAGAGAAAATTAGGAGATAACAGGATGGTGGGGAGTAGGAGATGAGTGCTACCCCATGTTATACATGGGTGGATAAAGTGGTGCATGAAAGAAAGATAAGATGGATATGGGAAATAGGAGGGAAAATGGAAAGTAGTATCAAGGTATTAGTGAGAGAACATAACAATGATAAGGATGATGTGTACGGGTTGAAGATACTTCAACTGATATTATTAATCAGGTTTTGAAAATTTGTAGGTTGACAGCATGTATCTATGCTAATGTATGCAAGTTTTTCACTGGGTTTGCTATAAGATTTTTATTTGCCTGTAGTTAAATTGAGGATAAAACATCAATGATATTTATGATATTACGATACATGGTAGTAGTTATTTTTAGGCCAGAAGTTTTGATGGCACTAATAAGGTCTTTTTGAAAAGTAACACACACACACACATATATATATGTGTTAGTTGCCAGTACCATGTGACTGGCCCTCGTGCCGGTGGCACGTAAAAGCACCCACTACACTCTTGGAGTGGTTGGCATTAGGACGGGCATCCAGCTGTAGAAACTCTGCCAGATCAGATTGGAGCCTGGTGTAGCCATCTGGTTCACCAGTCCTCAGTCAAATCATCTAACCCATGCTAGCATGGAAAACAGACATTAAACGATGATGATGATGATGTGTGTATTGGAATGTTGGAATATAGCTAACCAATCAGTACTATACAAGCCAGTATCATGGTAGGGTTCTCACTGATTGTGTCTAGGATATGTAAGCTGTCAACATCATATATCTCTATTTCTGCAGTGTATAATCTGCAGTGTATAATTTCTGCTGTACCACATATCAACAATGAGTATGGTCTTTTGTCATCTCTTCTGTGAGCTGCAGTATCTTCAAATCAGTTTCATAACTGTTCACTATTTTGTCCCAAGTTTTTCAAGGTCCCTTCTTCCAAAGCTTCTCCTTACTTTCAGCACTCCATACTTCTTTGTACAACACACACAGACCATTGGGAATTCATCTGGCATTAGTGGTAGAATTAAGAATGTATTATCAGGATTTGTAAATTGGGATGTTTTCTATACTGCTAAACTGAACAGACATACTTAGTACAGAAGTATAGAAAATATAATTTGATACCAGTATTTTAGTTTTTCAAATAAAATCTGTTGGTATTTTATCTGTTCCCACTTTATTTCCCACTGATCACCCCTTCCTGTGCCTCCAAGTATCTCTCCTTCTCTGAGCTACATTTTAGGTTTGCAATACCTCATCTCTAATACTCTCTCATCTCTGCTATCATTCTCAACACCTTCTAATATTTGCTGTTGATGCTCCATCCCACCT
>NC_068985.1:22172727-22175522 GCF_001194135.2 Octopus bimaculoides
CCGCCACTCCTGCACATCTCCAATAGCCATCTCTCCCTCTTCCCAGCCCTCCCACTCTGTACATCATCTCCCCATTTTCTGATCTATCTACAGGTTTATTATACTGCCACTCCCCACCTTTTTCTGTACTACCACTTATCACCTCCCCCTCGAGCCAATGCTATTTCTTTCACCTTGTTGCCCACACTGCTATTTACCATTGACCACACTTTTGTTCATTATTCACCACATACGCCTCTACTCACTCTTTAACCATCTATCACTCTTCTTTCACACTTGTGTGAACTTACCCACCCACCCTTCCTGATCCACTGTCTCTAGTCTCTTTTATACTCGCTTTCTTGTACCTTGAGATTATTCTCTGATACCTTGTCATCATCTGCTTTATCTTCTTTCCAGTAACTCCCTTATATTATGTGGAGTAGCTATGTATCTCCTCTGTACCTGTGCCTGTCCTTCCATCATACCTTAGCCTCTCAAAACCTAGCATGACACCGCCTCCCTCTCAGCTACAACTCCACTCAGTCAACAAGGTTTTTTTTTTTTTTATCTTGTGAGTTACTTGGTTACCTCATTAGTGTTGTCATGCAAAAAGCACCCAGTACATTCTGTAAAGTGCTTGGCATTGAAAAGACTAGCTGCAGTAGAAACCATGCCGAAACAGACACTAGAGTTTGACACAGCCCTCCAACTTGTTAGATCCTGTCAAACCATCCAACCCATACCACCATAGAAGACATATGTTAAATGATGATGATGATGAGATAAATGTATGTGTGTGTGTGTGTAAGAGAGAGAGTGAGGGAGAGAGATCATTTTAAAGTCCACTTTTCCATGTTTGCATGGTGCAGATGAAGTTCATTGAATCACATTTTCTACAACTGGATGTTCTTCCTGTCGCCAACCTTCACCTGTTTTCACACAAGACAATATTTCCCTGTGGCTGGACATGTTTTCACAAAAGGTTCAAAAAGAATGAGTCTTCTTGTATGATGGTGACACTCATTTGCAACTATTTCACAATATTGAGGGAACGCACATGCATATTCATCATACATGTTTCTTTTAGTTTCTTATTTCTTTGCTGCCCACAAGGGGCTAAACATAGAGGGGACAAACGAGGGATTAAGTCGATTACATTGACCCCAGTGCATAACTGGTACTTAATTTATCGACCCCGAAAGGATGAAAGGCAAAGTCGACCTCGGCGGAATTTGAACTCAGAACATAGCGGCAGATGAAATACTGCTAAGCATTTCGCTCGGTGTGCTAACGTTTCCGCCAGCTCACCGCCTTATTTTCTTCCAGTTTCTGTCAACCAAATCTACTCAAAATACTTTTTGTCAAACAGGGCTATAAATGAAGACAATTATCCAATGTGCCACATAGTGGGCATGGAGTGAAACCACATTGTTGTGAATTGACTTCTCAACCACAAAGCTGTATTTGAACCTAAATTTACATGGAGATTCAGGGTGTATATTTACAATGGGATATATCTTATCACAGAGAAATTGGAAAACATAATTGATCCATTCTTCTAAAATTTAGGTGTACATATTATGTTGAATGCAGACAAAATTTTTGTATTGAAAATATCAGTACCTAACTTTATTTTATGGACTAGACAGAGGAGTGGGAGTCGGTACCCATGACCTTTACAAACCTTTCCAGACTTGCATGCTTGATGCAACTGATGTTCAGTTTGAGCATCTGTAAATCAATGTCCAATTTGTTCATACCTTTATATATATAAGTGTACACACATGCACACACAGGAACCAGGCAATTATACAAGTCAGATTTAGATATTTCCAATAGAAAACATTGCTTATGTTCAACATACCATGAACACCTTTATTTTAGAGGAATGGATCAATTTTGTACACCAATTGCTATCAGATAAGATTTTTCTCATGGCAAATCAATAAAAAGTCAGTTTTAAGCTGTTCTCTCTCTCTCTCTCTCTCTCTCTCTCTCTCTCTCTCTCTCTCTCTCTCTCTCTCTCTCTCTCTCTCTCTTTTGTTGAATTGCACTTGCCATATGGAAATGGTTTTCTTCATCTTTATTAAAAATGTATTGACATATTATATACATTAACAGTAATCTTACTACTGTTACCACAAATAATAATAGTCATTTCTTTTGTAGCCATAGGAGCCTTAGACATGCATACAAAACATTTTATAGAAAATGATTACAAGCAAAAATGTTGGAACTCTTCAGTTTGATTGAGCCAGTAAGGTTGAGGCTACGTACTGAAGCACACATACAATAAATGGGAAAAGGGGCAAAATCGTAATACATAAAAACATATCTAAAATGTATGACAACATAAAATGAAAGCACTCGTAAAGGATGGGAAATTCCAAACCACTTTCTGCTAGGTAGTTGTCTTTGCAATTATCAGGAAGAGTTCAATGTCTGGTCTTCTCATATGTATCAGCTTTGCTATTTATCTATGTTATGCTTCTTTTTTTATAT
This sequence comes from Octopus bimaculoides, assembly GCF_001194135.2. Classification (NCBI taxonomy): domain Eukaryota; kingdom Metazoa; phylum Mollusca; class Cephalopoda; order Octopoda; family Octopodidae; genus Octopus; species Octopus bimaculoides. Next base: position 22,175,212 of record NC_068985.1, read on the forward strand.
CATAATTGTTGAACAATACCATCATTGGTTACAGATTTTCAATGAATTGGTCATTGATGCAATGTATTTCTGATTGCAAGTGTGACAAGTGAATGTCCACAACTGAATACAGTATAACACTTTTGTTTGAAAAGCTCTGGTATTTTTAGTTTTCTCACCATCCTTCAATGATGTACATCAGTGAAAACACACATACACATTATGAATTTCACAAGCCTTGATCAATCTGAGCTTATGGTAAAAGATACTTGCTGAGTTACCATACAGTGAGATCAATCTAGAACTATCAGTGAAAACACACATACACATTA
>NC_068985.1:22176631-22178957 GCF_001194135.2 Octopus bimaculoides
CATCAGTGAAAACACACATACACATTATGAATTTCACAAGCCTTGATCAATCTGAGCTTATGGTAAAAGATACTTGCTGAGTTACCATACAGTGAGATCAATCTGGAACCATGTGATTGTGAAGAAAACCACATAATCATGCTACATCCACCTTCCATCACCCTTCCTCTGCTTCAAATGAAACTTGAAGAAGTTGATGAGGTTCTAGTCAAAGAAATAGAATTGTGTCCTTATAAATACAATTTTGTCTGTTTCAAATGCAACAACTATACATGATTTTCATTATGACCACCAGAGGAAAACTGCCTGTCTCACTTTGTGAAAGGATAATGATGAAGATGAGACTTGGCTGAATGTCAGATATGTCCTAAACATGATAACAGCTGTACAGGTCAACAATGCTTGGACACAGAACAAATTCATGAAGAACAATTTTGTTTTTCTCTGTGCACCTTGAACAGTCACAACTTATGGCATTTTTATGCTTGTAAAGCTAATCCCAAATTGGCAATGTCTCACAGGTAGGCAGAATTGTCAGACAGCGAGCTGGCAGAAACGTTAGCACGCCGGGCGAAATGCTTAGAGGTATTTCGTCTGCCGCTACCTTCTGAGTTCAAATTCCGCTGAGGTCGACTTTGCCTTTCATCCTTTCGGGGTCGATTAGATAAGTACCAGTTACGTATTGGGGTCGATCTAATCGACTTAATCCATTTGTCTGTCCTTGTTTGTCCCCTCTGTGTGTAGCCCATTGTGGGTAGTAAAGAAATAAGAATTGTCAGGTCAGATATTTTGGGAAGTTCAGAAATCATAAGTTCTGAAATGAAAGTCATCCTGAATAGGATGTGCAATTGGCTTTCATCAATGCCCAGAATCTCCCTGAGAACATCATCATTGATATTTGCCACTAATCTAGATGCTGAATGTCCAGTCTTCATCTCCATATGACTCATGATGGTAGCTCCACCAAAGAGATGAGGTGAGAGAGAATGTGTTTCCCAAAGAGCAATCACACCGACTCACCATGCAGGAATCGCAGTAGATATCACAGCCTCTGTGCATGTCTGTATCAGCCATAGCATTCCAACTTTCTGTGCAAAGAGCATTGCAGCAGATAAACCTTTTCAGAATTGGGACCAACCCTTGTATAAGAAGCAGAACAGCAGATGCCCCAACTTAATGAATATAAAGCTGATGTTGGCATTTACCTCTGCCTACCACCTTTCAAAGATAGCGTCCTCTCATCCCATTTCTGAGACTGACTGAGACTGACTGTTGTACTTGTAACTAGTAATAATGGTTTCAGATTTTGGCACAGGGCCAGTAGTTTTAAGGGAGGAGTAAGCCAGTTACATCAACTCCAGTATTCAACTGGTACTTATTTTATCGACCCCCGCCCAAGGGATGAAAGGCAAAGTTGACCTCATCAGAATTTGAACTCAGAACACGAAGACAGATGAAATACCACTAAGCATTTTGTCTGGTGTGCTAATGATTCTGACAGCATACCACCTTCTTGTACCCAGTAATAATAACTCTTTCTGATTTTGGCACAAGGCCAGTAGTTTTAGGGAGAGGGGTTTACTTCATACCACTGACGCCAGTACTTGGCAAGTACTTTATTTCATCAACCCCAAAAGTTGAAAGGCAAATAACAGTAGATGTAATACATTAAAGAAGACAAACATACCAAAGCCTTTTGATAGCTAAAATAAAATTAGCAATGATTCCATAGACAGGAGTTACCAATCTTGGTGGCAAAATTGGATATTTTAGAGCCCCTAAAGACCAGAGGAAGGAAAATTAGTTCTTTATTTATGGTTTATCTTTTAAGTCAGAAAAGATTTCACTGGCATCCGTGTGAAAGTGAATGAGGTCATTGAAAAAAAGTGTGGTAACATTGTATGGAATTGAGTGAGATTTAATGTTTGTATTAAAGGAGACTTATCAATATTATATACTCTTTAATATATGCCCTTATTCAAACACATACAGATTTCTATTTAATTAGAAGTTAAACTATATATGTGAGAGAAAGTGGGGGAGGGAGAAATAGACTATCCAGCTGCATACACAATACCCAGGTGTTAAATTGAATTACTAGTTTACTTATGTGTTGAGAGTTCAAATATTGAAGTGATTTTGAGTAGGACATCTACATGCCCCAATTCACTTAGCTACTTAGCTACTAACCTACTAACATTTTTTAGGCTTCAAGTCTACCTGCAAAAGACAAGAAACCATTCTTTTGCATTTGTTCCAAGAATATCTTGGAGTTATCTTCAACTTGATAACATATGTGTGTGTAATATATATATATATATATATA
>NC_068985.1:22178967-22187195 GCF_001194135.2 Octopus bimaculoides
CACAGACAAGCATGCACACACAGACAAGCATGCACACACAGACAAGCATGCACACACAGACAAGCATGCACACACACAATTATATATTAATTTAAGAAGTACATATAATTTTGTTGACATACTTATGAGCATTATTTAGTAAACATTTATATGCAAAACAAGTGTAATGCTCTCAAATGAGAAAATATAAGTATAGAAAAATCAATTTCCGAGATGATAATAATTTCCATTGCATATTTCCCCTTATCCTTACTCCATTGGGATTTTCAGTAGTTTTAAGCAAGCCATAAATTTATATACAGACACTCCCCTATTTATGAACGGGATAAGTTCCTGGAGTTTGTTTGTAAGTCCAAATGTTTGACATTATTCCTGTTGATACTTAATACTGTACACAGCATTGTATAAAAGTTTTGTTTGGTACAGCTATACTACGAAAATATTCAACATATTTTACCAAGTTCTATAGAGTATTTTGATATATAAATAGCATAAGAGTAATAATAATAACAAATAATAATAAAAAAAGCTATTTATACTGTTACTGTAATTTCTTTATTCATGGCACTGTCTTGCTTACTGGCACTGATGTTGCTTGCTGGGATTTAGTTGAAAGATGATAAAGGTGGAGATAGAATGTCCTTAGAGTATGAAGAACAGCTGCTGGGAATAATTTTAAAGGCTGTAATAAACTCCTGTGTGAATATACTGTAATTTTCTTGTTGGTCTTCCCCTCAGCTCATTTTGAAAAATCTATCTCAAGATATCTGCGAAGTTAATTTTTACTTTTCTTCAAAGCAGGCGATAGCTTTGTAAACAGCTGTAGATACTTTCATAAATCACTCAGTGTTTGAGTCCTGAAACTCAAATGAGGTTAGTGTCTTCTCAATCATGTTGGAATCTCTAGCAATCTGCTTAAAAAATTCCACTGTGGTTACCATATCAACACTGGTAGTTTCCCTGCTCACCTTCATATTGTACAAGCTTAAAACAATTATGGTTAGTAGTAAATGTTTTTATATTAACATTTTCACAATGTTTAGCCCAAAAATATATAAAGAGAATTATGTCCTTCTATTGAATTGAATTAAGGCTATTAAGCACGAGGCACTTTCACAGATATGTTAGTCTTGTCTTCTGTTATAACAGACTCTGATCATCTGAACTAGCAAAACATTAACCACTTTAGCCCAAATTTGTCCAGTGTGCTCATCTCTCACTTTCTCATTATCTCTACTGTATCTCACCTCTTTCAAAGCTGGCATTCAACACTTGGCTCAATCTTTCCTTCCTAGAACTGCTTCCAGCAAGAATCATGAACTAGCTTGTGTTTCTCTGACCCAGTTCAAGGCAGTTGGAAAGCAATTTCAGTTTAAAAAGACTTTATGAACATTGAATATGAAAAAAATGTGAATTATTATTTAAATGATAAAAGGTGCAGACAGACATGAGATTGACCTTTTTCCAATGAAATAAGCAAAAATGTAGGTGAATAAGATTGACAAGTTTGAAAAACTGTGACACTTCAAATCAAGAAAAAGTAGATTAATATGCAAGATAATATATTAAGTATGCCCTGTTGTACCACTATCAATAAGTAATGCTATAACCACTGGGACTCTAAAAGATATCTGTGAGAGGGTGTGTGTGTGTGTGTGTGAGATGGGTATATTGTCGTCATTTTATAATTTTCATTTCACAGATGCATATTGTTTGTTTTTGATTTTGTCAATTACACAGTATAGTAGGGTCAGTTAGGCACTGTCTGTAAAAAAAAAACAACAACCCATAATGCAATTCACTCAACCAGAAATTTGGAAATGACATGCTGTACTGCTTGGCATTCGCACCTGAAGCTCCAATATGAACATTTCAGAGTGTTTAGGTGTCAAGCTGAGGACAGTACAATCTGAGGATTTGTGCCAAGAGTGACAAAAATCAAACATCCAGTCAACATCATGGTGTTTGAGGTGATCACTAACAATGGCAACATTGAGTCTCACATGGCCTGAGACTCAACACAAAAACCTACATCAAGTGCCTGGAGGAGGTAGTGCTGCCCTGGGTGAAGAGGGTGGCTGCTGGAAGACTATGTCTGGCAACAGGACTCTGCACCATGCCACACAAGCAAGAGAACCCAGTCATGGCTGTCAGACAATTTCTGCAACTACATCACCCCTAACATCTGGTCACCTAACTCCCCAGACAGCAACCCCCTTGATTATTATGTGTGGGGTGCATTTGAGCGAGAGACCAACAAAACTCCTTGTAACATCAAAGATGAACTGAAGGCAAAGATTATGGCAGCATTCACCAACTTAAACAAGAAGACAGTCCAGAAGAGTTGCAGGAGATTCTGAAGTCTGGAGGCTGTGGTTGAAGCCAATGGCGATTTTATTGAATAAATTTACTCTTTAATATTTTAAGATATTTTAATGTAATTTTGGTAAATATATCTGTTAAAATGAGATGTCGGTGTTATTTTCATTTTTGTGTAATTTAGACGACAGTTCTTCACCACACCCTGAAGTGACTTTATATATAAGGGAACTGTGATTATGTATATCAGAAAAAATCTATATAAGTCAAAACAATTTGTTGGCCTTTTATGGTTTTTATAATTATTTATGTTATATAATATGTTATGTTATATAATATGTTATGTTATATTATATTCATAGTATTTAATGTAATATTGTAATATAAATAAATTATTGGATTGTCAATAGTATATCTCTATATTTAATTTATATATATACTAGCAGTATAACCCGACATTGTCCGGGTGTGACTTATTACGCCATCTACGATAAGTCTTGCTAGGTGAAAATCAACTAAAAAAGAAAGCCTTACAACGAAAAAACCCTTATGATGTAAATATGTTCATAATTCAAAAGACAATGAAATTAATAGGGCAAGTCTGAAGGCTGTTTTGTGTAACATTATTAAGTGTACGTAAATTTCATCCATCTAATTGGCTATACAAATGCTTGTGCAAAACCACTTTTTGCACTGCCCTGATTATACATAGCAGGGTAATCCCTTTTTGCAGGAGCTAGGATGGCAATTTCTGATGAAGCAATTACTGGCGATCTGTTGCTACACAGTTCTGCCAGAATTCTATCAGATTGGGCAGTAGATGTTGATGCACCATTTTGCATTATGTTCAAAGTAGCTTCTGGAATGTGGTGAATTGCTGCAGTCTGTTGCTGTCTTTTTAAACCGGTTGCTTTCTTTCCCCAGCAAGCTGGTGCCGTGTAAATGGCACCTGTGCAATATAGTCATGGCCATTGCCGGTGCCATGTAAATGACACCTACCCATGAATTGTAGTTATGGTTGTCGCTGATGTCATGTAAATGGCACCTGTGCCAGTGACACACAAAAAGCACTCATTACACTCTGGAGTAGTTGGCATTAGGAAGGGTGTCTAGTTGCAGAAACCATGCCAAATCAGACTGGAACCTGGTGCTGCTTTCTGTCTCATCAGCTCCAGTCAACCATCTAACCCAAGTCAATATGGAGAGCAGATGTTAAATGATAATGTTGATGATGATGATGATGATGATATATATTCTGAAGATACTATAACTATCTTTCCTTCTTTATCAAACTTCTTTATGTAATACAAGTAACATACTCTATTACTTTATTAACTCCTGTGTGACATACACAAATTATTTGTTAGTGTATGTGTAGAAAAAAACGTAGAAAAAAACGTAGAAAAATATCAGCGGACTTTTTCAACTGTTGTGGATAATCTGTGAGTTTGCACCATGAAAGTTCCTTTCCAAGATGCAGGCCTGAACAAGAGTTTGTTTGTGGAAGACTAACAGCTGCCCATGTATGCAAGTCTCCCTTCCCTGTGACACTGATGTTGTCCAAGGGAATGGTACAGCTGATACAGGTTGGCCCCAGTATCATTTCATGTCTTGCCTTCAGAACCCAGTGAGTCAGAAGAACAACCATAAGTCATCCTGTTCAATGCTCTAACAATTCCACCAATCTACTGCAATGGTAACTCTCTCTCTCTCTCTCTCTCTATATATATATATATATATATATATATATATATATAGAGAGAGAGAGAGAGAGAGAGAGAGAGAGAGAGAGAGAGAGAGAGAGAGAGAGAGAGAGAGAGAGAGAGAGAGAGAGAGAGAGAGAGAACCTGTGTAAAGTATAGTCTCTCAAAAATTTAAGAACATTATGAGTAAGGTCACTGTGTACCGAGTTTATGATCAGGTTTCAATACCCAGATGTAGCTATTATTTCACTACATCAGTACTATTTATGCTCTTGGAAAAAGTGCATATTTCACAATTTCTTCTCTAAAAATTTGGAGATGGCAACATGACACCACTCCACTGTGTAGCAGCTGCCTTGCTCTCAGTTTTCCCAGAAATGCTGACTTATTTCAATACAATAACTCCTTGTATTAATATTGAGTTTACACCCATTTGTCATCTGAAGCCTCTGAAAGGAATCATGAAGTTATTTCCAAAGATTTTTGTGGAACATTCCCAAAAGACTCCATTTTACAAATATCACTCCTATTGAAACCACCAACCTAAGTTGACTGACCTTCACTCTCTCCAGACTTACTCAATTACACCAGTTCACATTCAGTTTCATATTACTTAATTTTACAGTTTCTGTCCATACAAGTATTTCTTCCATCAGATACACCTTTGTTCCATATTCTATTCCTTTCTTTAATCAAAACTGTATCTCTGTTCAATTCATGCTGCTTTAGCAATCTGTATAATGAGTAATAAACCTGTTCTTATAATGTTTGGAATCTATTTCTTATTTCATGCAACTCTGTTAACTTTATTTTGTGTACCACCTTTTGTGAAGGTTATTGCACGACAATTGGTGACTCTCAGAATATATCTAGTTACATATTTAGACACAATAACAAAATCATAGCAAAAAAACATCCAGAAAATGTATGCTTTTATAAAAGGGGTCTTATTTTAAGTACTGATATACTGATATGTACATAAATTCACAGTAGTAGGTAAGTTCCCCACCAACACCACACCCCACCCTTGTGTTTATAATATTTTGGTTTCAGCCTTTAACCTTTACATGTGTTGCATGTTGCTTCATGTGATTACTGTTGATGACTTTACTTGCAGTTACATTTAAAAAGAATAAAAACATTTAGCTGAAATAATTCTAATCATTGCCAATACCATCGAGCAAAGCCACAGAAACATAGATATCACAGCAATATTATGTTTCTCTAACCTTTGCCTGGAACACACACAACTACTTGAGCTTTTAAATTATCACTCTCGATTGACTGATGATATATAAGCAGCATCTGATGAAAATTAGGATTACAGCCAACCAATAAAGAAGTGTACATACATGGTTTGCACACATGGAAGGCATGTAAACAGAAATTCATGGGACTGCATAACGTCACAGGTGCATTTGTTTCATAGCAGAATCAAATTCTGCTTAAACAGTCATGCTTAAATGCATGACACCGTTAACACATATTTGTTGACAACCTTGATATCTATATACTGCATAGTAATTTGCTGTTGTATGTGTGTGTGCATACATGCATGTATTTGCATGTGTGTGTGTGTACATATATGCATGTATTTGTATGTGTGTGTGTGTTAATGCATGCTGCCAACTTTAAGTCCAGAGTAAGTGTAAGTAGGTAAGTTGCATGTGATTTTTTTTTTTATGATTTACAATATTCAACAATGAATATTATGGAAAATATTTTACTATTTACCAATTTAGTAAGTCTGTCTGAGTAAAACGTGAAAGTTTTACTTCCCAAAATATTTATGCTGTGTCTTGAGGCAAGAAGCAAAAATTTTCTTAAATAACTGTAAACAGCTATAGCTTCAAAAGAGAGTTTTCTGTAGTATTGAAGCAAAATTCTTCCAAGAAAGGTAAATAATTTACTTCTGATGTCCATCAAAAGAGAATTGTTTATTCAACTTGCCTGATAAAAACCAATTAAGTGACTAATCATGTTAACAACAATTAACATAATTTTCTAAACAAACTTCATCTTTAGAAAGTATGTTTGTACTATTTACACTATGTAGCTATATGACATTTTAATTGGTTCAATCTCTGGTTCTTATCAAATGTTTTATTTCTAGTTACAACCATGATTCCAACTGATTTTGAACTAAGAACCTTTATTTTGAAAGTAAGGCTAGAAATACTCGTGTCCACTAAATCACTGGCTGTTGCACTGCCTTTTAGAAATAAAATGTTTAGTTCAAATCCAGTCTCTGGCTATGTACATATCCAGAAATAGAAAAAAGAAATAAAATCAAAATATGGTGTTGATATAAATATTGTAATACATACATCTAAAAATATATATTTCTAAGTCCAGAAAGTCATAATCTTAACAACAAACCAATCTCAGGCATCTAAACAGTTAATGCTGTTGCTGTAAAGTGAGAGAGTGTAAGAAATATGCATTATATCTTGATAATAGCTTTTAGTTAAATTTTGAGTTTGTTTTTTTCAGTTTTTACTTAAAATAAAACTTACCTGTGGTTGAATATCATTTTCAAGGCAATTAGTTCCATAGATGAGGCCAGACTCATCCATATTCAACTTGACCGATCTATAACAAACATAACAATAATTGTTAATTCAATATAATTGCTTCCCAAACATATAATTTATGCTAAAATTTTGAAGTTAACATCAGTAAACATATACCTAAATGGAAATCAGTTCAAAGTATAAACATTTATTTTTGCAATTCTTGATCAATTGCCAAAATCGAATGAATGACTTGTAATATTGCTTGTGGGAACAAAAGTATATTTTGGCTACAAATCTCTTTGCAAAAAGAAAAAAAAGAAAGAATAGAAAATACATAGATGAAAATGTTTAATGAAACAAAATAAAATCAAAGATTAGAGGATATAGTTAAGGTTGGAATCAAAATTATTAGTGACAGGGAGCATTTCTGAAGATAGAAAATTCAGTGTCCAAATGAATTCTATTCTGTATTTTAAAACTAAAAACATGGTGGATATGATTTTTAGTAAGTGGTTCAAGAGTTCATAAATTACATTGCTTTGTTTTCTACTTCAGTTTAATTGGTGGAAAAATATGTTCTAGGCCTCTTGGGAAAATTATCTGTGATAGACCAGCATCTTCTACAGGAGTAGATTTAACTCTAATTTACTAAACAGAACCAACTTCAGTGCTAAACATTAATCTCAAAACCCAGAGATCGAGATACTCATGCGAGAAGCCTTTCCAGTGTAGTTACTTGATCTGCTTATGTAACAGCAAAATCTCACTATTTATAGTATGAATGAGTTTAGAATAGAATACGAAGCAAAAAGATCTGTCCTATATGACTTTGTAGTTACATTATTTATCTTATTAACTTCTTTATTTTATTATAATTTAGTCATATAAACAACAATGGTGTTAATAAAGATATCTATGAAAGAAATGTGTTTTGAATCACTAAATATCATCAGCTCAGCTCATTAGTATGTATAAAGATGCTGACTCATCTCAGTGCAGAAAAGTATAAAAAAAATAAATAAGAATGGTGATGTCAATGACTTCAATAAATTTACAGTATCTTTATGAGCTGATACTATTCAGTCAATATAAAGAAAATAACCTTAATTTTTTTCTTAAAAAAGATTATTCATGAGAATCTTGCATGCCAAATTCACTAGAGAATTAAATTAATTCCTTAATAAGTGTAAGACTATCAATAATAGACTTATCAAGCAACAACATTCAACAAGATTACAAGTAAATGCTACTTAGCTGTTTTCCTAACAGACATCTAAATCCCTAGTAAAATGCAGTCATACTTTATATTAAGCGAGATAAAGCTATTAATATAGTCTAGGATTTACAAACATTCAAATGAAGCCGTAATGCAGTAGAGTCATCCCAATAAATCTACAACTCAGACCTTTGCACTATAACCTGAAGTTGACTCACATGGTGAAGCCACCAAGTGGTTATAGTTTTGTCCTGTTTCATAGATACAATTAATTATATGATAACAATGGGAATCAGAAGAATCTAAATATATCAACCGGAATAATGATAATGATAATAATAAAAACACTAAATAAATAAATAAAAAGAACAATGTAGATCAATATAAATGTGAAGAGTGCTGTTACAGCAGCAGTCATGACAACTAAAAGATGGATAAGTGTATATATATATATATATATATATATATATATAT
>NC_068985.1:22187878-22203280 GCF_001194135.2 Octopus bimaculoides
ATATATATATATATATATATATATAAAGATTTAAACATAGCAAATGAAAATGCTTAAAGTTCATTTGTGAAACAATCAATTACACAAATTAAAGTAAGATTATATAAATTTGATAAACATAAGAAACATACTTTTTGCTACTTAAATGTTTCAAAATGTCACCAAGGAATATTTTAAATCTCAGACAATATAATGAGCAACATGCACTAAAGTCCATATTCACACAGTGGACTTTAAACAGTAGTCTTCCCTATAAACATTGTTAATCTTTAAGACAAAGAGAATGGGATTTAAAAGAGCAACCTTGTAGTTATGTCAAATTAGTGAAATCCCAAAACAAGAATGTTATTGTTTTCACATAATCATCCTGAAAAGTCAGTTGTAAATTAATGAAAAGTAAAATTGGTTTTACAACAGTATGAGTGCATTTAAACAAATGGATTAACTAACAGAGTAAATAAGTTCAACTGAATTGACAAGAAATCTATTCATTCAATGGAATAATGCACTCCACAGTAGTGTCTATCAACTATGTTCTCTTCCATTTTTGCTCTTTTCTTTAACTATACTCCTCCACCTGGGTTCTCTATTTATTCTCTATGACACAGAGATAACCATTTACAGATGCATTCACAGTAGTTTTATTCTAAAAGTTTTCTTTACATAAATTTTTTAAAAAATTTCTATCCAATTTGTTCCTTGCAACTGTAATGTGGCCATTTTCATGTTACATGTGAAGCATGAGAAATTGTAGTTCTAAAAAATCATGGAATTACAGGTGGTGATCAACATCAACTTGCAACCTATTCTGGGGAGTTTCAGCTTGGAGGAGATTGTGGACAACTTCTTGAAATCTCTAGCCTGGCAGTGTTATATGTTCAGGTTAAGCTCTACAGGCATGGTAGTGATATCAGCTGAATTCATCTGATATGCACAAAGTGTAATGAAACTATCCTGCATGCAGTTGTTCAACATTCAGTTATAGCTGATTTGTAAAGTTATTTATATTGAACAAATGTTGTCATGTGTTGGATGGATGTAGCTATCCAGAAAGAGCAGCCAGTTTTCTTCTGTTTAGTGGCATTAATGAAAGAAGAGATACTTTCCTCCACAGCCAAATCCTCATCAAGTTCTTTAAGTGCCTCACAGACAGGAAGGTGAGGGCAGAGAGAGGTGGTGAGCAAGAGTGGTAAATCCTGGATCAGTGAGATTCCTCGATTGGCTCTGGATGGCTGTCCTATTGGGATATTTTATTTCATTCTTTTTGCATGGTGCTGTTTTCCATGTCTGTTTTTTTTTTCATGATTAATTCTGCATAAAGCCTCATCATTTTATAATTTGTCAGTCACTGCGATAGCCCTCATCCTTCACCTTTATAGTAAATAATAATATTATTTGTTTGTCATTGTTCTTATTTTATGTCCATTGCCTGGAAATCTTTTGTCACACACCTGTGACCTCTTCAGCGACCCTCCACCCCACGTGTTTCCTACTGTTCTGTTTAGTCTATGTAGACAGAGAGAAGGTCAACAGAATCAAAGATAGCAAGATCACAAACCCCAACACTAGAACCAGCAACAACACCACCACTAACTGGAGTAACAGTAAGGTCAACAATAACATGAATAACATTATTATTATTGTTATTATTATTATTATTATTATTATTATTATTATTATTATTTGGATGCCCTTCCTAACGCCAACCACTCCGAGAGTGTAGCACGTAAAAGCACCCACTACACTCTCGGAGTGGTTGGCGTTAGGAAGGACATCCAGCTGTAGAAACTCTGCCAAATCAGATTGGAGCCTGGTGTAGCCATCTGGTTCACCAGTCCTCAGTCAAATTGTCCAACCCATGCTAGCATGGAAAGCGGACGTTAAACGACGATGATGATGATGATGATGATTTAGGTGGCAAGCTGGCAGAATCATTAGCACACTGGACAAAACGTTTAGCGGTATTTCATCCTTCACTACATTCTGAGTTCAAAATTCCGCTGAGGTCTACTTTGCTTTTCATCCTTTTGGAGGTCGATAAATTAAGTACCAGTGAAACACTGGGGTCGATGTAATCAACACATCCCCTCCCCAAAATGACTTCAAACCATTATTATTATTATTATTATTATTATGCATAGTAGCATTTCTTCTAGTTCTTTAGCTTCTGAGCTTCAAATTTGCTGAGGTGGACTTTGCCTTCCTTTCATGGTTGATGAAATAAGTACCAGTTGAGTATTGGGGTCATTGTAATCGACTAGCTCTATCCCACAAAATTTCAGGCCTTGTGCATATAGTAGAAGGGATTATTGTTGTTGTTGTAATTTTGGGTATTTATAGATTTATTTTTCACTAATGACAATTATATTGAGCTTATATCAATGTTGGCGCTACTGGGTCAGTCACCAGCAATCGTTATATGTATTGCTTTTTTTGGTTTTTCTGCTTTTCCAGTGTGGTTATTTGTTCTTTATGGAAATTTCCTTCCATAGCAGCATATGATTTTATTTCTCATACCACATATGTTCAACCATTTCCTGGTTTTTATGTTTTTTCTCTCATTAAGGCTTTCTGATATTCTCCTATTCTGACCTTTAGGAGTCACACAATTTCTCTTTGCAAAGCCATTGACAAATATTCTAGACACATTTCTTATATCCTTTGTTACTCTTGGTGACATTACTGAAAGATAAATTTAATTAACCATTGCCCTTAATTTGGAAATAAAGAATAATAATTTGGGGCCAGTGTGGGCCCATGTATACTCATGTATACTCATGACACCAACTGACAATAAGAGATGAAAATGAACTAGAAACCATTATTTCTAAACTAAAGGTAATAATTACCCTTATATGGATTCCTAGCTTAAATCCTGTCTGAGATAATGCACTAATCTAGAAATAAAATACTGGAAGAGATATCTGATCAAAATAATAAATACTGTAGGATATACACTCCTTAGCGGTTAATAAGACATAAAATTAAAGACATCGGTGCTCTTCATTTCTAATTAAAGGTTTCTAATTTGACTCCAGCTTGCGATGAATGCATATATTCTGGAATAAAGAATCTAATGATGATTGGAGATTGAACCAATTGAATTAGTGTAAATATAAATAGACATTCTTGGAAAATATCACTTGTATAACAAAAACTCATCTTTAAATATCAGGCGTTTTGACACAACATCAATTTTTGTAGAGCAATAAAATAGTAAATAGAATTAATTCCAGGCAAAGTTAAGTGAACTTAGGCAGGATTGGAACTAAATTGGAACTAGAAACAAAAAAGAAGAAGAACATTTAATACCTTTAGTTCAATCCTGTATGTTCTTGAACTTAGTATAGGAAGCTCATTTGTGCATGAGGGATCAATGGATGTGTTCAGACTAAGTAGTCTTAACTAATCCAAAGAAATATTTACAGAATTCCATTATTTTACATATCAACTAGCCATAAGCTTTCTCCCCAACCAAAAAAATAATGTTTCTGTTTCTTTTTTATTAACAAGTAACAAAGTCACTGTTTCAAAACAAAAATGTAATAATGTATTTTTGGGCATACAAGTCAAATATCTCAAACCAAAATTTACAGCCAAAAAAAAAAAAAAAAAAAATCAGTCAACTTATGCACGAAGATGACTAAGGAGGACCAAAAGTTCTATGTGAAATGCAGCAGAATTTGGAAAGACAGTGACAATGTTTGGATGTTTCCATTATGTACTACAACAACTTGTATACTGGAAAATAGGTATAAAAAATACTTTTTTTTTTTTTTTAAATAAAAGCATACTTAAGAACTGCAAAATTTTTTTAAATGTTATATTATAAAAGATATATACAACTTGTTTTGTATTTAGCTTAATGAGGTTTGGTTTTATAAGTTTTTAAGTGCTAAGTTATTACTAAAGATTTTTATCACTAGAAAATGATAAATACCATTACATATTTACATAATATTTTAATCATTTTAAAAATAATAAATGACTTTAAAAAACAAATTCTGCTACTCTATAAATCTGAATTTGGAAGATTTTGATTTTGCATCATTTTATCTCAGCTTCATTAATCTGAAACATACCACTTCAGAATTTATAAAGCTGAAAATAACTACAGGGTATGTGACGTTGTTTAAATGAAGTTCAATTTTAATAGGCTTACTGAAGTATTTATGTCTTTATGTCCAAATATGTTTCAAGCAAAAATATTAAGTATTAGAAATTAATAAAGTCTAGCAAGAATAGGAATAAATCATCATCATCATCTTCATTTTACACCTACTTTCCCTACCGATATGAGTTAAACACGTCACCATAGTCCAAGTCAGTCCTTATTTAGAGTTACTACCTTCCTAGATAGGTCAGAGGACCATGTTTTGCTCATACATTTCAATTTTGGCTAAATGCCCTTTCTATCACCAAACCCCTTTACAGAGTGTACTGAGTCCATTTTATTGTACCACCAACATTAGAGAGTTTATCTCCTTAACAAGACTAACGGGATATTTTGACCCCATGTCTCTGTTCTTTTGCTAGCGACTTTACAGAGAGAGTGAAAGAGAGCCAGGTGGTAATGAGATGAGTGATTGGGGTATGAATGATGAGAGAGTAACAAAGAAGTGGGGAAGGTAGCAGGCTGTAGACTTGACAAGGAGTGAGAAACTCCAAATGTTTTTCAAATGGGTGAGAAACCCAAATGTATGCACACACAAACATGATGGCTTAGCTGGCCAAAACTTCAAAGTCACTGTCAACAACATTCCTGTTTAAGAATAATATATCAGCATCATCATTTAATGTCCGCTTTCCATGCTGGCATGGGTTAGATGGTTTGACTGGAACTGGTAAGCTGGGGAGCTGCACCAGGTTCCAATCTGATTTGGCATGGTTTCTATGGCTGGATGCCCTTCCTAACACCAACCACACACACACACACACACACACACACACACACACACACACACACATATATATATATATATATATATATATATATATACACACATACACACGTCTTCCAATCTTCATCATTTCCAACATTTTTAATGTTCACATAAAGTGATATAATAGCCTTTAAGAAGATTTATATTGACAATGATGGATTAAAAGTCTAAAGATTAAATTAGTATGAACAAATGTATTATCTTGTTCTTGTAGAGTAACATAACAAAGACAAAACTTTTCTATATTCAACAATAGTAAATAGAACTAATCACCCATTCATGGATACATTTGTTCAGGAAAATCAGGACATTATAGCCTAGATAGCTTTTGTATAAGATTGATTGATTGATTGATAATGCACAGCAGTATCTTTTAGACACTACCAATATTACCATATTCTAAAAATCAAAACTGGAATTCAAGACAAATATCAATTTTAGACACTTCCTAAAATTATAATCACATCATCAAATCTACCCTTTCATGTAGAAGCACATATATTGAACACCATACATAAGGCACAAAGCATCTTCTGCTATAATAATACTCTGGTGTTTTTCTCCATCACAACATATGAATGAAAAAGGAAGGGGTGACAGATGAATAAGGAAGGAAGGGATGATGGCAAACTGGTGGGATGGTGAACATTCAATGCTAAAAAGAAAAATCAAACAGCGTTTCAACTCTGTGTGAGTGTATGTGTGTATGTGTGTGCGTACAAGGGAAGTATGTGAATGTATGTGAATACTGACAAGTGTATTAATTTGATTTACCATCCATATTTATATATAAAATACTGCAATTAGCCATCATTTTTGATGGCACAGGGTCAGCTAGTAGTATATAAAACTCAAAGTAACTAACATATGTGTATGTGGTAAGGCACTGCATAAAGAAATTGTGTAATTGAACTGAAAGTTTCGCAATTGAATACTTCTGTTAATACACGGGAATGAATACAGAAATCTTAATCAAAATTCAAAGGACTCATTAATGAATGATTCCTGTAAAGTGAAAATGCCCTACAGGAATGATTCAAAGAAGAGAGATAAAAAAAGGAGTTACAGGAAAATTCAAAGTAAAATATTGAAAAGCTTTTGCTCCATTAGTTCTGTTTCTGGCAATTCCATGTATTTTTAATGGAACTATTCTGCCAAAAGCAGTTGGCATTTGTGGTAAGAAGATAAAAAATACAAACAATGCTTATAAAATGGAAAAATTCTACATTTACTTCCTATTTTAAAAAAACAGCTTTTTAATAAATAAACTAATTTTAATAGATAATCAATTTAATTATAAAAAATAAATATAACAAACTTCTTCAGACTGCCTTCTTTTTCTTACATTATAAGGTTCTTAGAACAGTACCATACCAATACAGAAAAATTGATTATAAAAAGGATAATAATAGCAATTAGACTAAAGTTGCTAAAAATATTTGATATATTGTGTCTTTTCCTGAACTGCCAATACGTAACTGACAATCAGCTAACAGTTGAAGTGAATTCTTTTTAACTTTAAGGTCTATGAAATAAGGCTGTGAAACAGAAAACAAAAAAAAAAAGACATGAAAAATAATTATTATTATAGAGAAAAGTCTCCCTGAAGCAACTAAAAAAAATCCATGTATTTGTTTCAGTAAATAAATAAATGAAAAAGATATTACTCCTTCCTCTTCTATAATATTAAAATGTGACAGCAATTTTAAAATAATAATTATGAATAAAAACATTGGGTTCAAGTAGGCAGCAGATAATGTACAAAGCAATTAGTGTGTGGGTATATTACTGTAGATAAATTCCACATACCCTATTATATGTTGACATCTCTTTTGTATGCAATGAATTTTCAAAATGTCAAATATCTCACTTTTTATAATTAAACAATTGAAAACATAAAGTTAGAAGGATATTTGTCAAGTAATGATGGAATTTTATCCATGTCAGTAACACCATCACTACAACCTCCCTAGTTTTCCTAGGCTGAATGTGTCTGCACAATAGCAGACATCAAGTTCTCATACTCTACATCATTTCTTTCATGAAATTTAACTTCTTCCAGTTTGTTCTGCATTGGCCAGGTTACTCTCCATTACATGACAATAATTTACATTTCATGTCCAGCCCAATGAAGTCCTCTTCCTGCTATCTTTTTTCATAAAGTTCAACAGATTTCATTCCCATCACACTGAGCAATTAGTGTCCAATCTCCAGGGCTCAATTGTTATCTACTTAAAAGAGGTCATTAGTTACCTACTTTGGTCTTTGGTTATTTGCAGTATCAAGTGCACTAGTACTTTTGTGCACTTGGACAATTGTTTTTTTTTTCTTTTTCTTATCAGACCCCTTGCATTTAATTTACACCTAATTATAGCTATAACTCTTTAATATAGATATCAAAAGCTCGAGATTCCCCCTAATATATTCCAAACCTCTTGCTAGCCATAGATTCAATAAAATCGTTTGGTTACAGATACTCCTTTAAGAGCACTAAGTAAATCCTTCTACAAAGGATACAGAAAAACATGATGAAAAGGTGGGAGCTAAAAATGATTTTCATAGCAATCCATTTCACTTTATGCTTTATATTTGACATAACAGTAAAACTAACCTTATTTTTAGTCTTTCCATACATGACTTCAGCTGCCATCAAGAGTCTTTTGTCTACACTTACTGAGGAGGAATGAACTTTGAGCAATCTTTTGGATATATATATATATATATATATACATACACACACACACACACACACACACACACACACACACACACACACATATATATATATATATATAATATTTGACTTTAAGCTAACCACAAGTGAGCCAAAGAAACAGCTGGGTATTAAAATGTAGAAAGCTACATTGGAATGAAGATGTAATGGAAATGAATGGTGCATGATAGATGGAAACTACTTGTACTTGACATATTTCAAAGAAAACTTTGTTGTTCATTAAATGACATATATAGAATGTACTGAAATCTTTTTAGGTTACCAAATTCTTTGAAGTTTACTAAATATTTCAAATTCATGGCATTTTCTCTTAAAGAAACCAAGACACATTCTTACAATTTTGAGTGTCCTTTGTAATAGTTTTGTTCTGACACAAAACCACCTTCCAGTAAAATAATTTTTCATTCAGAGAAAATACTATCAAAAAAACCATAAGGAATGGAACTAAATATCCAAAAGTTTGTGCTCATCTATTATGTCCCTAGAAATATGAAACTGACTGCCTATCCCATGGCTCTTAAATGTGTGGGGGGGGGGGAAGAGAGAGAGAGCTTTCGATCATATTTGAAACATAAACCTAACAGAAATAGTAAATTAAGTAAATTAAATATTTATTTTCCTGATAAATATTTGTCCAATTCACCAAGAGATAGAGATTACCAGGAAAATAAGTTTTTGTGCAATATAAATTTGATTCAACCTAAATGTAAGTTTGATATAATCTACAAATATTTGGCATGAACTACAAGGAAAGGAATTTTAAATTCATTCTGATACAACTGTGTAGTTAAGAGCTTCCTTTTGCAAACACACAGTTCCAGGTTCAATCCCATTGCACAGCACTTCAAACCAGTGCTTTCTACTTTGACTCCAGAGCAACCAAAATCTTCTGAATGAAATTTAGTTAGAGAGGACATAGGGCTGCAACTATTTCATACCAGTGGATCTGATCTTGGGCTACCTCCTTGATTTCAGACCAATAGAGACTAATTGTTTTCATTTCATCTTCCATGCATCCTTTCCAGGTCTTCTTAGGTCATCCAATTTTCTTCTTTCCTTCAGGTTGTCAGTCTAACATTTGTCTTGTAATGCTGCTTGTAGATCTCCTTAGAATGTGACTGAGCCAGCTCATTTCCTTTTCAGAATTTCTTGATTGATTAAAATCTGGTTTGTTCTATCCTACAGACTTCTGTTTGAAATTATGTCCAGTCACCAGATCTTGAGGATGTAGTGCAGACATTTGCTGATAAGGTCTGTCCTCAAACAAAAGAAATCTCACTGCCAACTCTGCTAAAGGTACCCAAGAGCTAAGTGGTGGTAGCAAACCTAGTACTGGATTAAGCCTACCACACAGAAATAGGAATGGTCTTTCTGACAGGTTTCTACACAGTTTCTGTCAATCAAATTTCGCTCACAAGCTTTGGTTAACCCAGACAAGAGACACTTGCTCAACACACTGTGCAGTGGGATTGAACCTGAACAATGTAGTTTCAAAGTAAACTTAATCACGTAGTCATGTGCATATATTTGCTTCACATGTTAGAGACAACAGCCAAAATTCCCTTCAAGTCACACCTATCATCTTAAGAAAAAGATACATTGAAGAATATCACCCTAGGTTCATTATGCTTGAAAAAAGGCTGAGATACCTTTGATCATTGGTTTGTTTGATCAGGAAAGATTTGGAGTGAGTTAAGTAACAATAACAACAGTTTCAACATTATATTTTAAAACATCACAGCAAAATAAAACATTGAATATCATAATTTATATTATATTATAAAACTGTAGAGGTACATTGCTTAATGGTTAAGATATTCGGCTCATAATCATAAGGTCATGAGTTCAATTCCCAACAGCGTGTTGTGTCCTTGAGTAAGACATTTTATTCCACATTGCTCCAGTTCACTCAGCTGGCGAAAATGAGTAGTACCTATAATTCAAAGGATCAGTTTTGTCACATTCTGTGTCATGCTGAAAATCCCTGAGAATTGTGTTAAAGGTACATGTGTCTGTGGAGTGCTCAGCCACTTGCACATTAATTTCATGAGCAGTCTGTTCCATCGATTGGATAAACTGGAACACTCATTGTTGTAACCGACAATATGCCAGTATCATAATACTATACATTAAGTATCTATAATACATATCAATTAGAAATAATGTTCTGGTATTTTGAATCTTCTTTAATTACAAGTATTTCAAGCCATTTGCAAAGCATACAACAGACATTTAACTAACTTTTTAAATAAAGCTTTTAAAAAAAACTTTAAAAACAAAATTTTAATAATTTCATTGGCAATAATAGAAAATAAAAATTTATGTATTATATTACAAATATGCATTGAAAAACCCTCACACAAATAAATATGCTTACACTTTCCACACACAGGTTAATTCTATTAAGTTATAGCTAAGACTCAAGTCATTTCTCTGTTGAGAATTTTTTATTTTGTTAAATGCACCCCCTCCTAAAGTGATTTAAAGAATTTGCTCTAATACCAAATGCTAACCTTTCATAAATGAAATTGAGTACGTGTTATCATAGTCAGCATTAAAATGTCAAAATTTATGCTATTCACTTGTAAAATATCACAATAGAGAAAAAAATGGCTGCAGGCTTTTGGTGGGTTCTTAAGCTATCTTAAAACTCCCTCCCTCCTCCCTCTGTCACTATCCAAATATTAAAAAAATAACAAGAGAGCTTAACGTAACTTCATGTAAATTTTTTGATGAAGTTAAATATCTAAAACGCTTAAAATCTAAAATGTTTCAATTTTATAATTTTATTAAAACTAAGGCACACAAGCATTGTTGTACTAGTAAATGCGACAATAAAACACAAATACCATATAGTCTACTATAAAACTATTAGAACTAAAGCATAACTATGTAAAATAATTCCACAGATAGGACTCAGCTGAAATTAGACCATAAGTGAATATGAGTGAAAGTTTCAAAATTATTGTAAAATGTCAAGTTTAAGAAAAATGGTTTCAAGTAGCAAACACAAATTAAAAAGAAAATAAGATATTTTATCTAAAATGTCAAATTTAAAACTTAAATGTGCATTAAATCTTTTCTTTTTGCTTATTAGTAATTGTCCTTGTTTTTTTTTTAGCTATTGTTTAATATTAGAGATACACAATATATAGCTGCTTTCATGTTTATTATTCAAGATAAGTAATAATCAAAGATAGTTAGTAGAGCAAATAAAGGCTAGCAAGAGTACAGAGAAATATTAGTTTTATAAATAAAAATTATAATGGTATAATAAACTTCAACCCCTTAGTATTCAGATTAGTCAGTCAAATGTAATGCTTATTTATTCATATTGTTTTGAATTAATCATGCATTAGCTTGCAGCTTTGAGATTTTGATGATGTGATTGGTTTGCTTTAGAATGACATTGTGGGGTAGATGGCAGAGGCTAGATCTGGCCAGGCTGAACATAAAACAGAATATTTGGGCCAGCCATGGCTGATTTAAATGCTAAAGGATTAAATCATTTGTTTTAACTCTGCTTTCTCGAGCTAATATGAATAGGGCAATTCTGCATTGCATCTCATCATGCTTAGTAATCCAATGCCATTATTCCTATGAAACTTACAAAAAACAGCAGCCAAATCTTCCTCAAACCACACTCAGCCACTTTAAAAAGAAAAGAAAACATACATATTCAGGATAATAGTCCTAAACACATTATACTGCTGCAATCAAAGCCAGAATGATTACAACTTGAATGCCTGTGTTCAATCTACTCAATTGGCGGTCTAAACAATAACAATCAGTTGCTATCCATCTACAATCTAACTCTTAGGTATTAAATTGACACTAGCTCCTTCCTCTGACACTAACTTATGCAGGATTTACAGCAGCTGTGTAGTTGGAAGTTTGGTTCCAGGTTCAGTCCCATTGCATGGCAATCTAGGTACAATAGCCCAGGACCGACCAAAGGCTTGTGAGTGGATTTTGTAGACAGAAACTGAAAGAATGCCATTGTGTTTGTTTGTGTGTGTGTGTGTGTGTGTGTGTGTGTGTGTGTGTGTGTGTGTGTATCATCATCATCATCACCATCATGAGAGAGAGAGATACATATTTGTCTGTGTGTGTGTGTGTGTGTCTTTGTGCTTGTCCTCCACAACTGCTTAACAACCAGTGTTGGTTTGTTTATGTCCCTGTAACTTCAGCATAAGAGATCAACAGAATAAGTACCAGGCTTAAAAAAAAACAAAAAAAATGTACCGGGGTCAATTCATTCAACTAAAACTCTTCAAGGCAGTGCCCAAGCATGGCTGCAGTCCAATGACTGAAACAAGTAAAAGACAATAGATAAAAGATACTTCCAATGATATTCTTAGTTGCTTTTGTTGTATCTGTCACTCCTAAATGTTTGATCATTTCCAGAATTTTTGGTTCTGTATGTATTATTTGCACACAAAATATTTGTTCTGATACATAACGTCAAATTTCACTTACTCTCTTAGCATATATTGTACAACTCTTATCATCCTTTACATCTAACTAATACTACCTTGGTCTATGATGGTCCCGAAAATTTGGCTATTAGGATATATTTTAAAAATTATTTTTACAGTTAGATTCTCTAGTTGCATCTAAATACTATTCAGCTGGTTAATTATTAAAATTTTAGTATAGCTATTTTTACCCCAGACTCCATATTATTAAAGAGATGAGAATAAAGTTTTCTATTGATTTAACAAGCTTAGCCTCCTTTAGTGAGTAGGCATGCACAAAGGAGAAAGATAGAGAGGGGGTGAGGGGAAGATAACAGCTGTTGTTTGAATAGGTTTATATATATTGTTTTTTTTTTGGTAAACTTATTTTGCATTTTTTGTTTCTTATAACATCCTGCAGCTCCCCACCACTTTAGCATGATGCAAATTCCTTTATGTGTGAATTGATGTTACAATTGTTGTAAATTTATTTGAGAATCTTTTTTGCAAGTTAAGTATGTTTCCATGAGATAAAAATAATGAATTAATGATATGATTTTCCATTTATTTTCTTGTGGAAAGAAATAATTATTTTTAAATAAGAGAATACTTTCCAACAATTTTGTAATATTAACTCTGATATTTAAGTTATTATTTACATAGCTTCAGCTGTTAATACTCTGCATTAATAATTAATAAAAAAAATTTCTCAAATGATTAATTTCTTTCTTAATAACCTTAGTTATTACTCTAAAGTGGTTTTCTTTAAAATCAGACAGTGTTTAATTTATCTCCTAGACTATACCGGAAAGTTTTAAATAAATATTTTTAAAAAAGTAAAATAAAAACTATTACTTTCTATATTTTAGGGAAATGCATTTAGTAAAATGTGTTGATGGCCATCTCAACTTCTCCAAAGCTTCTAATTCTGTGCTATGCAAACAACTTATGGCAAAGCTTTCTGCAATGGGTGTGAAGTCTAATCTTCATAACTAGTTGAAATTCTTCATTCTTGGTTGAAAAAAGATAGTCAACATTCTGCATCCTATTTGATGACATCTGGAATCCTGCAGGGTACTGTTCTTAGTCTGCCCTCTATTGTTTGTTGCATATAGTCTTGAAATCAATGCCAACTTGAAGTATATTTACTGTGTTTAAAAACATAGGTGTCATTAAGCTGCACCTTGCACTAAAAAGAATGGATCCTGTGTGCTACAGGTCTTCCCTGCAATCTAACCCAGATACAATGCAACAAGGGATTATTAAATGGCAACTGTAGACAAGTACACCACAATACATTCTGGGGGGGAAAAAAACCTGGAATTTACTTACTCCTTCCATAACACAATCTTAAGAATGGGTGTGAATGAGGCATTATTGTTTGTGGTCTGCATTGGATAAACCACACTTCTAAAACTGTCAAAAAGGCTGCAGGTGTCAAACATCATTCAGTAAGACTTTTGTCAGATGCTCACCAGCTATCTATTTAAAGTTACATATGGCTATGGAATGTCCACACAGTTTACATCTCTAGTCTGGGACCACCCCAACTCTTTTTCAGAATATAAATCAAGAGAAAACTATCCAGAGACATGCTGCCAGACAAATACCCTCTACCAGCCACTACATCTTGAATGTCTTACTTTTCTAGGCATCAACACACTAAATCTTTGATTCTTAGTAACTGAGTTGGTAGAAGCCCACAAGATCGTCCAGTCTTTCCAACAACAACCTTGATCATCTTTTTTAATTCAATATCTCTGCCACTCATGGATACACATATAAAACAAAAAAAAAAAAGCATAACACCCATGACTTTTGGAAACATCTTTCACATTCAGAATTGCTGAAGCATGTAGCCAAGTACCAGCATCAGTTGTTAGTTGACAAGACAGTGCATCCTTAAAAAATTGCCTGCTTCCCAAAATTTACCAACATTGTTTTTATGGCTCTTTTAATCTTCATTTTTCTGTTTTCTCATGTTTTATCCTGTATGTTATGCTATTTTTGGCTACAACTGCTGTCTTTCTTTATTTGACTTACTGCTGTTTTCTGTTCCCTCTTTTACTCTTTTCTGAAGAATTGTAGTGCACCTGAACACTGTCTACAATAAGCATATTATTATTATTATTATTATTATATTTGTTAATATTCAGATCAAAACCAATATATAAAATGAAAGGCAAACAATTTCATTTGCTTCATAATTATGTTTATAAATGATAAAATTATAGATATGTAAACTAATAACAATTTGGAACAAAAATGTCATTTTAAAAGTTCTTTGTTCAATTGTATACCTTCAAAGTCTGGTAAGGGCTACAGAAAATAATGATTGGAAATGCTTGCTACATGCAAACTTAATAGTAAGGCATACCTGATGTAGTGAGCCACAACAATAGTTAATTATGTAAGGAAAGCATACTATTTATTAGATTTTGTATGTGTTAAATGCATGAATATTTTAAAATACTTTCTGTGTATATATATATTGGGTCATTTTCTGTTAAATTACTTACTTAAAAACTTAAGGAAAAAAAAAAGAAATCTAACTAGAACTTGTCTTTAGTTTTTCAGGATATGTGAGCAACTTGCTATTTTTGAGACAGCAGGTTTATAGATCAGTAGATATAGTCTGGATTTGATTTTCAGATGAAATGACTTCCTTTACCACCCTCAGTAATTCTGGAAAATATACATACCACAAATTCAAGTTTTTGCTCTCACATATCTAAAGTTTCATTCTCTTATATAGCAGAAAATCAATGACCGATTTTTTTTTTTTAATGGCTTCACTGCTCAGTCTAATAAATTTACTGGTAGTGTGAATATTTTTGAAATCACAGAAGCATCATTTTATTTGGAAACTAAATGTCAATGGAATGGTAGTATTTGTTAAATAACTAAATAGTATCTGAAAACTTTTACAAAATATTTTAACCATGACATTTGCTAGTTAAATTATCTTAAATAGGTTTTGATTAGTTGAGACAGTTGACATCTCTGACCCTTCTTCATATTCATATTCAGCTGCAACTAAGACTTAATCAATTGGACAAGTAGACTTAATCCACTGCCTAGGGTGCCTTTAAAGGAAGTCACTATGTTGCAAGTATTTGGACCAGATTGCTGGTTTGAGGAAACTTGAGTCTCTCACCAGTCTTAAGAGCCCCCAAAAAGATCATGAATGCTACTCTTACTTTTCTGACTAAATGATACAAACATTTTTAAAATAGGTTTTGCCATTTTCACAGAAACAAAGTGTGTA
>NC_068985.1:22203882-22205904 GCF_001194135.2 Octopus bimaculoides
GGCTTGCCGGGTCTTCTCACGCACAACACATTTCCAAAGGTCTCGGTCAGTAGTCATCGCCTCGGTGAGGCCCAATGTACGAAGGTCTTGCCTCACCACCTCAGCCCAGGTCTTCCTGGGCCTACCTCTTCCACGGGTTCCCTCAACTGTTAGGGTGTGGCACTTTTTCACGCAGCTATCCTCATCCATTCTCACCACATGTCCATACCAGCGCAATCATCTCTCTTGCACACCACAACTGATGCTTCTATATATATATATATATATATATATATACATATATATATATATATCTCCAAAACACCTCAAGTACACAATTATATACCATAATAATGGTTTCATTTGACAAAATAGGAGGCCAATTCTATAAACTAATGTAAATGAAATTGTATATTATTGTAGTTGAAATTGTATATAACTGGAACTTATTTTTTCATTTAAAGTGTTAATGGAATTCTGAATAGCAAGATACAGAACTTAAAGCCATAAAATATCTATCTAGTCTAGCAGCATGCATCAAATACACAACTATGCTATATCTTGCTATAATAAATAAAAGATGTGACATATCCTTTGAGACAATAATGATAATGTAAAAATGGCTTGATGATATAATAGGGTTGGCTGGTTTTAATAAAACTTGTCAATATATCATCTATTTAGTTATCTCAGACTTTATGATTACTGTACTTTTTCTTTAATATAATACCCAAGGAGAAAAGTTATATTTATAGCTATAGGAGAGATTGGTAAGTGGACAAGATTACTATTATTAATGTGAAATTTGAAAACTTTAAGGTTATTGAACAGTATATTGCCTAACATTGTGGTCTTTTATCATCTCTTATTACAAAACTCAATATTCTGAGTTCTCACCTCAACAGTTTTCCTAGGTATCCTCTACTGAAAATAATTGGTATTTTTCACCTAACATTTTTCTTCATCTGTTTGCATCACATGTCCATAGCAGCTAAGTCATTTTCATTTCTTCTGAACACTTCCTTTAACATCCAACTACCCCTTTTTTTTTTTCTTACTTCATTTGTGTTCAGCTTCCCATGCAACATAACACAGCAAATCTAATAGATCATGCTTGCTTCATTTCTTTCCTCTGCAGATTTTCCATATTCACTGCATATACAATGCTCATTCTCATACATGCTTTATACACAGTCTGTTTTACATGCCAGTAGAGAAACATTTTTCATCTGTCATTTCAGTGGTTTTTCTAGCTACAATCATCTTCTACAATAATTAGCTCACCAAGTGAGCCATCTAAGAGTTCATGGACTTCATTTCATTAGTGTGTCTGCATTGATTCTGTCAGCCAGATCCTGTCACATTTGTATTGCCATTACTTGCACGAACTGAGTACACAATACTAAGTCCTTATCCATCTCCTACCTACATATTGAGCAAGGTCAGATAACACCAAGATTTTATGCTCTCTCTCTCTCTCTCTCACTCATGCACTCACTCTCTTTCTCTCTTTCTCTCTAACTAGCTAGCACTTTAGTTTTAAGCTCTGGGCTTAAAATTTTTTCTCAGTGTGACAGATTCTTGACTAAAAAATAGGTCATCAGCATTTTAAAGTTTTCAGAGACATCTAGTTCCTTTTGCATTATAACCTAAAAAACTATAATGAATCCCATCATACTCTCACTTCTTTCTCTCTCTCTCTCTCTCTCTCTCGCATACCCTTGTTCATCTTCTGCAATTGCCCTCTCTTTTACCTGCTCTGTTTATCATGTTACTGAAATGAATGGAAACTACATAGGAGTGAGTAATGAGCACCATTTTGTGTTTCAGGGTTCAAAACAACATCACAAATACGGGTGCCTGATAAAATGCATCCCATACACTCCGTGAAGTGGTTGGCAAATGAATGGAGATAAGCAAGTGGGTACATGGAGTTGGAAAAAACTCTTAAGTATTGTCCTGTTGGAGACATGACCATCTCTCTAGTGCTGGTGCCATGCCAACATGGAGAGCAGAGGTAAATTAATAACAGGAGGGGGGAGG
>NC_068985.1:22206379-22219086 GCF_001194135.2 Octopus bimaculoides
GAAGAGGAGGAGGAAGAGGAGGAGGAAGAGGAGGAGGAAGAGGAGGAGGAAGAGGAGGAGGAAGAGGAGGAGGAAGAGGAGGAGGAAGAGGAGGAACGGGATGAGGAGGAGGAAGAAGTGGGGGAGGAGGAAGAGGAGGAAGAGGTTGAAGAGGGGGAGGAGGAAACAGAAGAGGAGGAGGAAGAGGAGGAGGAAGAAGAAGAAGAAGAAAAGAAGAAGAAGAGGAGGAGGAGGAGGAGGATAGGTTATAATTATCCATGAAGAGGACTGACAGAATCAATTGTTTCACCATTCATTATCAAATGAATAATTAAGCTAGTCTTGAACAACATGATGGTGACCTTGATCTCTGCATAGACACCACAATGATGCAAGCAAATAAACAAAGGACTGCATTTCATGTGACCGTATGAACTACTTTGATACTGAATGACAGTAACTTATTTTATTACAGCTGATGAGTTTAACAAGAATATCGAACAACATCATATAGTTCAAGTAATGATGGGATTCAAGACTCCTGGAGCTTGAGATACAAATGATTGTCTTCCATTAATATGTTTTCTATCAAAGGGAGTGAGCTGATAGAAACGTTAGCACACCAGGAAAAATGCTTAGAGGCATTTCGCTTGTCTTTACGTTCTGAGCTCAAATTCCGCCCAGGTCAACTTTCATCCTTTCGGGGTTGATAAATTAAGTACCAGTTGCGTACTGGAGCTGATCTAATCGACTGATACCCTCCCCAAAAATTTCAGGCCTTGTGCCTAGAGTAGAAAAGAATATGTTTTCTATCATTCTGATTGTTTAATGTCTGCTTTCTATGCTGGCATGGGTTGGATGGCTTGACAGGAACTGGCGAGGCCAGGGACCATACCAGGTTCCATAATCTGTTATGACTCGATTTCTATGGCTGGGTGCCTTTCCTAGTGCCAACCACCTTACAGAGGGCACTGGGTACTTTTTACATGGCACCATCACCAGTGCTTTTTACATGAAAGATCAAGTATAAAATAATGACAATGACAATGATGATGATGCTGTATTCATCAATGGCTACTCAACCCATTGAACAAATAGTGATAGGCAAAATATATGACTTTGTTTGCCTTTGATATACATTTCTTTTAACTAGATACAAAGCTAATTTGTATGGAAGAAATAAATAGTAAATCAAATCAGTCTCAGTACATTACTGGTATTCATTTCATCCATCTTAAGACACAACAAGCAGAACTAATCCTGGGAAGATTTGACTAAGAAGTGATTAGCTAAATATTGAAAAGCATATTGACTGGAATTCTAGTATTTTTGCTAACTTCAATAAAAGATACATACATACACATTTAAACATCTTTCTATACAATATATTCATAGTAGCTTTATGGCTAATACAAATGAAGAAGGAAGCATTTTATACTAAGTTAGTAGAACGAATATATGGATTTTTCTATTTGAAACACACACAAACACACAATATAAGGAAGTAGGCTAATGCTATTGTTTCAACAGGAAACTGCTTTCATCTCTTTTCTGACACTGAGATTGAAGTAAGCACATCACAGTAGAAATGTAATCATTAACCATCAACAGAGCAGTTCACATTTCTTATGACGTACATCGTACGTCTCTAAATAAAGACATTTAATAGGTAAGTCAAACTGAGACAGAAAGAGAAGAGAGAGTGAGAAAAGGGGTGATAAGAGAGAGTGTGAGGAAGGGTGGGAAGAGAGAGTGAGAAAGAGGAAAGTATATAGAAGTAAGAGAAGGGAGATTAAGAAAGAGAATATGCGTGTGTGTGTGTGTGTGTGTGTGTTTAAATGGAAAAAACAGAAAATAAAATTGTTATGTAATGGAAAAATGTAAGAAAGAATTTGACTGTTTAAGTCTTGGTATTTTTGACTTTGGGGCACTTGATCTGCTGATTTTACATATTTGGCCTTACCAGTAAGGCCAAGTTCCTCCAGATATCATATGATTCACTTGAGATTAGAAGTAAAGAAAGATCTGCAAAGCTCCATTTTCAATGACATTTGCTGCAACAGTCTATGAATAATACATCCTTTACCAAATGAACCTCTGGGGCAAAAGTCAACACCAGTGTGAATCTATGCAATGGAGTATTAAATGGCATTAGAATATAACTGAAATGTAAATTAATATAGAGATAAATATTAACACCACTACAAAGACAACAACAAAATTATAGGCATAGCACTTGCAATGGGCAAAAGCAGCAAGCTGGCAGAATCATTAGCATGCTGGGTAAAATGCTTAGCAGCATTTAATCCATCTTTATGTTCTTAGTTCAAATTCCACCAAGATCTACTTTGCCTTTCATCCTTGTGGGGTCCCTAAAATAAGTGCCAGTTGAACATTAGGATTGATGTAATTGACTTAGCTCCTTCCCCGAAATTGCTGGCCTTGTGCCAAAATTTGAATTCTATACTGCAATAGGCAAAGGCTGTATTATATCATTCAAGCTAAACCACATCAAGGAATGAAACGGCAGAATCCAAGGAAACTAGTGAAGATCTGTATTAGTTTATCAGTATCAAAATAATAAAAGATCGTGTAGGTTGTAAGAAAGAAATAGAGAGTGTGTCTGGTGTTTTAGATGATGGTCTTTTAACTGGAGGAAAGGAAAAATTTTGGGAAGAAGAAAAGTATGTAGTGGTGGAAAGGCATATATGATCATCATCGCCGTTTAATGTCCGCTTTCCATGCTAGCATGGGTTGGACGATTTGACTGAGGACTGGTGGACCAGGTGGCTACACCAGGCTCCAATCTGATTTGGCAGAGTTTCTACAGCTGGATGCCCTTCCTAACGCCAACCACTCCGAGAGTGTAGTGGGTGCTTTTACATGCCCCCAGCACGAGGACCAGTCAGGCAGTACTGGCAACGGCCACACTCGAAATGGTGTATTTTACGTGCCACCTGCACAGGAGCCAGTCCAGCGGCACTGGCAATGATCTCGCTTGAATGTCTTGCTGGCACATCCCTACAGTTAGAATAAATGACAACATAGCCACACAATTTTTGTGCTCTTATATATAGCTCACATCCACTCCTACCAGTTCACACAAATGTAGACAACATATCACACAACAATTTCTTTTCACATACATTTTGCTTAGCTCTTCTGCTCCCTGCACTCACTAGACAATACCCACCTTTTCTTCCATTCCATCTGCCTTTCAACCATGCAAGACATAACTCAAAGTATGTACTTTGTTCCTTTCCCACTAAGTTTTTTTGTTCCCCTTACTCTTCCCTCAAAGGACCATTGTCTGAAATATCAAATACTCTCTCTCTCTCTCTTTCTCTTACAGTATGAAATTAATAATTACATACTCTGTACTCTTCTTTGCCTTGTTTTGTTCATGAGGTTTTCACTGAGTTGGTTACCACGCTGACTGCAAATGCAGACATCTAGATTATTGAATTATACTTAATTTGGATTATCTTTATCCTTATTATTTGCTGACACTAATTTCCCTGGATTCTACTCTTCTACTCTTTCATTCATTTCTCAGTGTAATTTGGCTTGAATAATACAAACTAGCCATCACCTATTGTAATATTACTGTAAAATTATAGAAGAGCTATATTTTTTTTTTTTTTTTTTTTTTTTTTTTTTTTGCATCTGGAACTTTTCTGCTAAACAAGTAAAAAGTTTACTAATTCCATTTTCTGAAGTTTCTATACATAAAGTCATGCTTAGTTCACCTTACTTCATAAGGAGCATAGGGCCATTTTCCCAGTTTCTCTGACATATATATTCCTCCTTGGATGGGATACCAGTTCATTGTAAGATTACACATTTTTTTTCATCTGAATTGACTGGAGCAACATGAAATAAAGTGTTTTGTTCAAGAACACAACACATCACCCAATCCAAGAATTGGAATCACAATCTTACGATCATGAGTCCAACACCTTAACCACTAAGCCATATATCTCCAATAAAAATAGAGTCATGCCCATTATTATTTTTCAAATCACACCCTGCCATCTTGAAAAATGAAGACAATGAATATTATAGTCCCGAGTGATTATATCCGAAACAATTTTGATTATAGGTCTGCCCAGTAAAGGCTGAAATTGTTGTAAGTGTAACATATTGCTTGTATGTGAATGAATAGTGGGAATCGGTAGGACTATATATCAATGTTCAATGGCTGTGTATGATGATGTATGTATGAGGTATGCGAGGCAGTTGTGTATATGTGATGTGTGGTTATATGAGTGGAGATATGCTGCAAGAGGAAGGCAAGTCATTTGTTTAAACCATATGGATGTGCAGTACCAAGACAGAACGTAATACACAGTTCACCTTTCCACAGCACAAAGGCAAACATTATTACTTAAAGCATATACTTTTCCCTCGGAACACCTTTGATCATATAGGTCTGCTACGTTAGAGCTGACTTGGGCTAAACAACAACAAGTTAATATCCTGCAGGAATCAACTTTGGCTTATGAGTTAATAAAATAACTAAGTAGTATTGTATTTCTGGTACCTTAAAAAAATTGGTGTGGTGCATTGTCAAAATGGAAATATACAATTATAGCCATATTTTCTTTTGTAACTGTGACATACTAAAAGATATTACTAGGAATTAATCTAAGTATTGTTTTTAGTATTTCTGTTCTTCTTTAAGCAAACTGCTAAAAATGTTACAATGGCTCCTGGCTGCAAGCAATTGACCATTTACAGTATAGAATAAAAGCTATGTAATATAACTGATATAGGTTCCTCCTGATAAAACCCAAAATAGCTCTTTTGTACTTACTAATATATGTTATTCCTTTGTTGTTGTTGTTGGCACTCTGTCGCTTACGACGTCGAGGGTTCCAGTTGATCCGATCAACGGAACAGCCTGCTCGTGAAATTAACGTGCAAGTGGCTGAGCACTCCACAGACATGTGTACTCTTAACGTAGTTCTCGAGGATATTCAGCGTGACAAGGCTGACCCTTTGAATTACAGGCACAACAGAAACAGGAAGTAAGAGTGAGAGAAAGTGGTGGTGGAAGAGTACAGCAGGGTTCACCACCATCCCCTGCCACAGCCTCATGGAGCTTTAGGTGTTTTCACTCAATAAACACTCACAACGCCAGGTCTGGGAATCAAAACCGCGATCCTATGACCGCGAGTCCGCTGCCCTAACCACTGGGCCATTGCGCCTCCACCTTATGTTATTCCAGCCAAGCCATATAAAGATACTCTGCCAACATTCATTTTTCACTCCTTCTTCGGGGTTACTATTAACTATTCTCATTTTCACTGTCGTTTCACTGTGTCACATACAATGAAATGCCATTCTTAATCAACTTTTTTTTTTTAAGAGGCAGTCATTTTCCAAATATTTTCCCTCATTTTCCTGATCAGCTGACTAAAACTTATGTAACACAATCTCATAGTTCACAAATGAATGCAGGAAGTGCAATATGGTTTGAATTAAGATTCTTTTAAAATTTCAATGTTTTTTACCCCTTTGACAAGTTACTTGTTTATCTTAACCAAGAATCTATTGAACTATGTAAATAGAAAGAACAGAAACAGCACTATACTACAGTTTATTTATATAATATTTTTAAGCTTAAAAGTATTACATACATAACATGCATATATAACATTAATATAAACAATATGGCTGAATTAAAGATTTGATCATAAATCTACATAGTTGACAATCTGACATTACCTCATCTATTCAAACCATTTATATTAGTATACATTATTATTTTTAGAAATTATTTATAATATCTAATGTAAATGTAATATATAAATGTAAATTTCTGCTAATCCTCAAGGTGCTTTTAAAGGGTGGTGCATAGATCTGATTTCATGTCTTTAAACAGAGGAGACAAATATTCCTCTGGAGAGGATACTGTCTACAGCAGATAACATTCCCAGATTATCTGGTACCTATTCTTGACAGCTAGATGAAGTGGGACACAGTCTAAGTGCAATATGCCCAAGCAAACAACACAATTTCTGCTGTAGATTTGAACTCAAAACCATTGATTTCAATATCCAGTATCCACACAGCTATTTTAGTTTTACACATCTAATGTGCATAACATGAATAGACTGTAATACAACACTATACTCTGAATACTGTATGTACTGAGGTCCCCATTAGACAAGTCACAAGTATGTTATTGTAGCTATTTCATTTGAATGTAATAATTCAGGCAGTCAAGAATTGTGATGTCACTTTGGTATAGCAGTTAACACAGCTATATGGTTTACAGCAGACATGGTGTTCAAATCCCACAAGCAATGTTACAACTTTCTTCTACTTCTATATTAGATAATATAATCATTTATTTCTCTTGACTAAATATAAGACTTTACATTTGTAAAGGAATATAATGTTATTATTTTTCTCAAGGGCATCAAGGGTGTCAGTGGAGTGAAAAAACTATAACTGGGTTATGGACAACTCAAAAGTAGCTCATCTCTTTTACGACACAGTGCTATTCACATGTCACAAAATAACTATGTAGATTTTACTTTTCTACCCATGGAGAGATTGTATAGGCATTTGTTTATAGTTGTCTAATGTACCCAATAGCTTACACTATGTCAGCTGAAATTTGTAACAATTATACTAATTATTATTATAATAATATTTAACACTCGATAATACAATTATAGTCTCAAAAAAATGCTGCTTAGGACATCAATAATTAATTAATTGAAGTAGCTGCTAGCTACATGCTATTTATGCAAATTGGGTTTTCTGGTTTAGTGAAGTTTCTAAACACCTGATATAGTTGTATGAGACAAGGAGAAAAGGCCATGCTGCATTCTGGAGATGAGTTGCCTAGTAGATGCAAATGTTTCATAAAAAACTGGAGAAAAGGAGAACAACTTGAAGAACTGATGAGAAATCTACAGCTCTTATATCCAGAATATAGATTTTCATTCATCCTTGTTCGCATAGATTACATAACAACAGGTCTGCATTAAACCTAAAAATACTTGGGTTCTCTTAAAAAGAACAGAACTGACTGATTCATATTCTCTGGATACAATTGATTATGGGCACAGTGAAAATGTGTAAAATATTTCAAGAATTTCCAATTTTTAAGAATCCTGGATGAACATAAGTACATGATCACATATACATATAGAATACACGTGCATGAACATACATAAACAGAAATGAAACATACACACATGTATTTTATCATGACACACCGACCTACAAGTGCAGGTTTATCCACACACACACACACACAACATATACACGTATATGCATATATCAACAAAGCCTAACAGCTGTCTTCAGCCTTACCACTATGTTAGTGACTGGCCTGAAAAGGAAAAGAACTTAAAATAAACCCCAAAGAAACAAACAAGTACACACACACACACACACACACACACACACACGTCAATACAATGGATCCATAGAGAGATAATACATAGGTGTGTTATTCCTGAGGAATGTCCCAAATAGGACCAAAAGAAATTTAATCACTTTCTCTCTTTCTAGCCACAGATATTTGCTTACATTTACCTGGTGCATCTAATTAAACAAGTAGTATTAGCTAAAAATTAGTACAGTTTTAAAACCATACTGCTAAGCATTATAATAATTATTATGATAATAATTAACTACTGAGTAGAATGATTTAAAAAAATTAATGCAACAGTTTCTTATATAATCTTGATGTGTTTTAGGGGAGGAATTAAAAATAAAAATTTCATCATCATTTTAATGACCACTTTTCTTTGCTTGCATGGGTCGGATGGGAATTTGTTGAGGCACATTTTTTAATGCCTGGATGCCTTCTTCCTATCACCAACTCCCACCTGTTTCCAAGCAAAGTAATATTTCCCAGGACCAGACATATTTTACACAGAAGACTGGAAACAAACAACATTGCTTGTTTACAACCCTGATGTGATTTTAAGATATGGGTACACAAGTACACACACACACACAGTTATATACATATGACAAACTTCTCCCAGTTTCCGTCTACTAATTCCACTCACAAAGCTTTGGTCAACATCCAACCCTTTAGCAGAAGATATTTGCACATGTGCTGCACAGTGGAACTAACCCAAGATCACATAGATGGAAAGCAAGCATCTCAGTCACATAGCCATATCTTCACCTCCATGCAGTTATTCTTTGTTTTAATAATGAATTTAAAACAGCAACATAGAATATGTAAGCCATAACCACAAATACTTAATAGCTAAATATAATTATCCATAATCCAGTCTTTTAGACTATACCTTATATACACAACATTTCTATACAGGAAAAAAAAAAGAACAAATTTTCATTTATGATAGATTGATTAGCATTTAGTAAACCTCAAAAGTTCTTTTCTAAGAACAAGTCTGTTGAACAAGTTAAAAATTATTAAACAAGGTAGTTCAAAATAGTCAGTTGGTAAAATTATAGGATATACTGTCTACAATTCCAGCATTCCAAACACAGCCATTTGTTGGCTAATAATACTTCTTGGTGATTTTGCAAAGTAATTTTCTTGTTATAATTATAATTAATTAGAAAGCCATTGATGTCAGTCTGTGGAATGTATTGTGAAATGTTTTAAATATTTTTATGCCTTGTTCAAGATACTTGGACATGGAACAAGAAATTTCTACAGAATAAAAGCTCATTCAGGGATTTTTTACTTTTGTTTAAAGACTTAAAGCTTGAAATTGAAACTAGGTTAAAAACTCAACTTAGAAATAATACTTCTTGATTAAAAACAAAATTGATTAGTTAACTTAAAATTATTTTGCTACAGCTAATATAATTACCAAACACTTAGATCTGAATTTGATTTTGTCTTCTACATTTTTGAAGTTAGTTTTTCTCCACGAGCTATTTTTCCAGTAGTTGATTTTATGATGGACAATACATATTTGCCTTTATAAGACTCTACAAGACTGTGGTGTAAGAATATGCAGGTGTAGGTATTGGTCAATTTAAATTTCAAATTAGTAGCTGCAGAGAAATTACAGTTCAAGGGAAGATGGGTTTAACAAGTATTCAAAATGAAATCAAAATGAGGAAATGCATACAAGAGTTTGGAGAGACAAATTCATATTGGAATAAAATTAATCTTGTATACATCTTTTGTTTTCTGTCTAACACAGAAATCAATATTATCTTTAGATTTGCCAGGAAATATAACAGAAAATATAGACACAGTTCTTCTGCTTGATTCTTTAAAAAAAGACAAAAACATACAAATAAAGAAAATATCAAATATTGCTAATCAGAGAATTATGAAGGAAACACAATAAGAATGAGCAAATATGGTGCAATAGTTTCAATAGTGAATTAAGTAAGAAAATTTGAGAGAGTAAAGTTCAGTGCAACAACAAAAGCAGTTACATAATGTAGAACCTCCGTTTTATGATTTTGTTAGGGCCTCTGAGATTGGAGAGAGGAAGGGAGAAAATTATCCTTAGGCCATAGATCTGATCAAATGCTTGTAATGAAGCTGACTTTGTAAAGGCACAGAAAGAGCCAGTGTTAAGCCAGGCAAGAACAGGAACAATCTCTACAACAGTTTTCCACATAATTTCTGTCAATCAAATTTCATTCACATAGTTTTGATCAACCTGAGGTTACAGTAAAAGATAGTTGCCCAAGGTTTTGTACATCAGGGTTAACCTTATACAGTTGAAAAGCAAACTTCTAAACCACACTGCCATGCTTGCATCCAGACCAAAACGTGAAAGCTTAGCATAAAATATAACAGAAAATATAGACACAGTTCTTCTGCTTGATTCTTAAAAAAAAAAGACAAAAACATTTTAAAAAACCAAAAACTCTGGTATGCGGAGTTCTTGACTGGTAGCACTTGCATGTGCGAGTTGTTTGCAAGACATGTTTCCAAAAGAAAAGGAAGACGGAGGAAAAAAATCACCAACAATCCACATGTATATATATATATATATATATATATATATATATATATATGGCATATATATGTCTGTGTGTGTGTGTGTGTGTATGTGTGTAAGAGAGAGACAGAGAGAGAGGAAGAGAAAGAGAGAATGTCCACTCCATGCCACCATAGAAAGCAGACATTAAATGATGATCATCTATATATATAATCATTTAACATCCATCTTCCTTGCAAACATGGATCAGAAATTTTATATAAATATACATATATCAGCATGAAGATAGACAGACAGACACACACACACACACACACACACACACACACACACACACACACACACACACACACACACACGCACGCATATGTATCCACATATCTGTTGCAAATAGAATAAAATAGTAAAACATTAATGAAAATATTTGTAGAGAATTATAATCAGATGGGCTGCCATAAGTTAAAACTATTAAACGGTGTACTTATAAAGTCAATTGGTAAAATGTATAACTTTGATAGGAATTCCTGTTTACAGTTAGATCTTCATCTGTTTTTCGAATATTGGTTGAAATAGTGTAAGTATATCTAACTGACATATAAAACTACATATTTAATCTAAGAAAAATATGTTTCACCAAGTGAAATCCAAGATACCTGCAATAATAATGGAGAAAATATTTGTCCGATGGTTATTAAATAGTATTTGTATTAGTGTAAGACTACCATTTACATTATTAGCATTAATCAGATGACTACAGCCAGCCTTACATCAAAAGCATTCCAGTCATCTCTGCTCTGCTGTTTTACATATCACATATTATATTGTCTAATGTGACCTTCATTTTCTAAGATATGATGTGATGAAGATTTTGCTATTATTTCTAGTAGGTCATGTAACCACATATAGTCTAGTCTTCTCGTTGGGTCTCTGTTGAAGCTGTTGATTATGAGAGTAGTGACAGTGAGAATCAGGGATAATCAATCTATCACAAAAGCATCACCTAATGGCTTTATAATATGTTTGTATAATCGATGATTGGTTGTTACTGACTCATTTCAAACTGACTTTGGTTAAATTGACTAATGACATTGCAGATAAGTTTTGTTTTTTTTTAAATCAGTATGCCCTTGTTGTAATCATCCTATCATTGTTGAGAGCATACTTTCCTAAGTTATTGGATCAAAAACATTTGACATCCAGTCTAAAAATCCAGTGTATTTTGTCAAGTAAGATTTAATTAGCACTCAATTCTTCAGCAAGTCAAAAAAAATATTATATTTATATAGCAATTCCTTTACTGGTTCGATATAATTGATATGGATAAAAATAGTGAAAGTATTAACTTTTCTAATTTTGGAAAATATTTTTTTAGAATGTTGATTTATTTTAGCTAAATTTAGACTAGTTTGTAGAACTATATAATTCTCTTTATAAATATCAAAAATGAAATACATTAATTTTGCAGTTTTAAAAAAAATTAAATACTTTGCATTTTTTAATATAAATTTATTTTTAATATTATTTATTTTCCTTTGTTTTATTAATTTATATTAGCTCAATGTTATTATCATTAAAATAGTTATAATTTGCATTTATCTTTTACTCTCAATGTCTCGCAAATCACTATCCTAAGATGTAATCTTGAAATTTAATTCTACTGAAATGAAGTAGCAATTTCTTTCTATTTCACAAAAAAAAAGAAAAGAAAAGAAAAGAAAGAAAATAACATACTCCAGGGGAAAATTTAGAGACAAGTAGTTAGATATTATCTAAGAGAGTTCAGCTTAATTGCAATGATTATCTAAAGATGCTGTACTGCAGACTGATTAAGATATATGAAAAACAGATATAAACTGTTATTAGAAAGATAAAGAAAAAATTTTTAAATAAAGGGAAAACTTACTTAAATTTTTCTATTGTTTCTTATATTAACAGTAGAAATGTAAATATGAAAAAGATAAAAAACATATGAAGGAAGAAAGCCACTACTAACACTAGTTTTTATGCATTTAGTACATTAGGTATAAAGAGGATGCAAAGAATTAAAAGCTATAATTTACAATAACTATATTTACTATAATCTTATCTATAAAAGGCAGATTTTTCTGTGTGTGCAAAGGAGTCAGTCAGGTGGACCTGGTATCGACCATGTTCAGATGGCGCTTTTTATGTGCCACCAGTATTGAGCCAGTCAGAGGACAATGCCATTGACCATGTTCGAATGATGCATGATACATTTTATGTGCCACCGGAATGGGAGTCAGTCAGGGGGCACTAGCCACAGCTACGATTTTGGTTTTACTTAACTCAACAGGTCTTCTCAAGCATATCATATCACCCGACACATCAAGGGTACTCTTAAATGGGCCAGACATGCAACACTGGCATCAGCTATGGCTGCAATCTCACTTTAGTTGCCGGGTCTTCTCAATCACAGTATATCTCCAAAGGTCTCAGTCACTAGTCATTGCCTCTGTCAGGCCCAATGTTCGAAGGTCGTACTTCACTGCCTCATCCACAGGTTCCTTCCACAGTTCGGGTGTAACACTTCCTCACACAGCTGTCCTCATCCATACATAACACATGACCATACCAGCACAGTTGTCTCTCTTGCACGCCACATTTGATGCTTCTTATGTCCAACTTTTCTCTCAGGGTGCTCACACTCTGTCGTGTATGCACACTGACATTACACATCCAGCAGATAATATTAGCTTCATTTCTTTCAAGCCTATGCATGTCCTCAGCAGTCATGGCCCATGCTTCACTGCCATGTAGCATGGCAGTTTGCACACATGCATCATACAGTCT
>NC_068985.1:22219096-22223768 GCF_001194135.2 Octopus bimaculoides
CCATGTAGCATGGCAGTTTGCACACATGCATCATACAGTCTACCTTTCATCCTGAGCGAGAGGCCTTTAGTTGTCAGTAGAGTTGCCAGTGTAAGCTACGGGTACACATAAGAGGTGTAGCAATATCAAAAGAAGGTTAACCAGGAAGATAGATTTTGTGTGGCAGATGCACAGGGGCAATAAACACTGAGATGCTCAGAAAACAGATTCCATCACATGCCAGGGGCAAAAACTAGAAGTAGTTGACAGCTTCCACTACCCAGGCAACCAAGTCTGTAGTGGGTGTGGTTGCTCTGAGAGTGTAGCAGCTAGAATAAGAATAGCCTGGGCAAAGTTCAGGAAGCTCCTACCTCTGCTGGCAACTAAGGGCCTCTCTCTTAGGATGAAAGGTAGACTGTATGATGTGTACATATGTGTGAGTGTTTGTGTTTCTCCATCATCACCACTGCCACCATCTCTTGACAACCAGTATTGGTTTGTTTATGCTTCTGTAACTTAGCAATTCAGAGTCAGAGACAGACAGAATCAGAACCAGGCTTAAAAAATAAATACTAGCATTGATTTGCTTGACTAACCCTTCAAGGTAATGTCCCAGCATGGCCACAATTCAATGACTAAAATAAATAAAAGATAAAAGATACTCAGTTATTGACAACCTTTTAGCTCATTGGTTAATTCTCACACTGTCCTTCAATTATAAAAAAACATACCATAATTCAAAAATATTTTTCAATCTCTTGTATACTAGAGAACTAAACTTGAATACTGGTTTATAAAACAAATGTCATATATTTAAATGACAGTTTATTATAATTATATCACTGAATTTATGAAATAGTGCATATGTAGCACCCGCTAAATTCATGTTACTAATATACTTACCATTAACAAACAAAATCTTTACTATAATGTATGTGTTTCAAATAATTACATTTCAAAATATATTTTTTACTTCTATCTATGAGTAAAAATTCTTGGTGCTCCTCTATAGAGCTAACACAGTTCTCTTCTTCCTTAGAAATATTTTTTCTATGACCAACAGAATGGAAATTTTTTTCAAAACTAAGCCTGTGGATGCAATCTTGCCAAGTATACAACTGAGATAAATATAGAAAATAAAAATTAATTAAATATTTTACCAATAAAGAGACCTACACTCAGACAATTATATTTGATAAAACTAAAACATTTTTTTTATTCAAATATATTTTCAATTCCAACATGTTTCAATTATGGTCCTGTAATTCCATTCATTATTATTCACTTCATTTTGATCAGATCAATAAGATCCAGCTTATATTAAGCAGAGAAAACTTACATTAAGAAAGGCTATAAAACAAACACAGACATTAAATCTGTTTGCAAAAGAGATTTAAGCAGTTATAATTCCATCCATCTTGTAGCATAAGGAGGTATTAAACATGTACTAGATAGTTCAACTGATCTCAAAGAGTTTGATAAATTATTAGTATTATATTATTGAATGTTTGAATCTATTTTGGTGAGAGGGAGGTACTAGATTTACATGGATTAAAGACTATGTAAGTATTGGTTTCAAATATTGGCATGAGGCCTGTAATTTCAGGGAAGGGGGTAAGTCAATTACATCAACTCCGGTGCACAACTGGTACATATTTCACTGACCCTGAAAGGATGAAAGGCAAAGTCAACCTTGGCAGGGATTGAAATCAGAACATAAACATGGATGAAATGTCACTAAGCATTTTGCCCAGCATGCTAATGATTTTGCCAGCTCACCACCTTAAAAGACTATGTAAATGTTATTATGTAAACTGTACACTGATATATCACTATATATCACATACAATGTTATACTACTAAATAGTTTATAAATGGATGACCATACCAACAACAAGCATGAAATTTAATACAACTGTATAATTTAATATAATTATTTATATATTGAAAATAAAATATCATTTCCCTTTTTTATCTTCTTATTTATTTTTTAAATTTTTTTTCAGTACAAGATAAATAACTCAATACCAGTAAAAATTAATGCCAGTTATTTATAAAATATTTGTTTATTACTCTCTTTGAATTTTGTATTCAGATATTCATTTTACCATACCACTTCCTAAAAAGATAAATTCGCTTTAGAAATAGAATTCAAACATTCTGAAATATAAAATGTAAATAATGTATTTTAAAAGTGGCTTTCAAATATCTTTCCCATAAAGCTAAATAGTTCCAACAACCAAATAAAACTTTCAATCTAAATTCTGATTTAAAAGGCAAAAAAGAGCTATGAATATATTTATTATCAATTAAACAATTAACATTCAAGGGGATGTGATGGGTATATTATATTATCTTCACAATAAAATCTCTAAGGTATTTGGGTTAAAGAAAGCATAATAAATAAATATAATTTACTAATGAAGCATTACATTTTGGGAAGTAGATTTATCACCACATCTGATTGACTTTCATTTTGATATTGATTTCTTACAAAGACACAGAATCTCAAATTTATAGAGGAGAATAAAATAAAACTTCAACGATCAGAAATAAAAATAAATTGCAAGGGCAGGGATGTGTGCGTGCGTATGTATATGTATGTGGTTGTATTAGTGTCTCCTTATCTTGACATTGAATGGTTAGTTGTCACCATTATACAAGTGATGCCCTTTGTTTCCAGTCTCCCATGGCAACATACCTGGCTATGGTGAAAGATTACCTTACTTGGGAACAAGTGAAGCTAAGTGGCAAGAAGGGCATCTGGCCATAGAAATCTACCTCAATGAATTCTGACTGACCCATGGCAAATTGAACATTAAGACAATGATGATGATATCCAATGACATAATCATTGGATATGCCTCTTTATAAAGAATAATGACTTAATCACTATTCTTTGTGAAGAGGTAGCAAAAGGAAGAACACTTTCTTGGACACTTCCATGCTTTTTCTTACTCTAATAAAGAACAGTTGCAAATCTTCTATTATTTATCTATTCATTCAAATATAGATATCTAGCTCCTTGAAAAACCTTCAGATATTTAATGTCCTTTAATTGCTATTCCTTCTATGCTTGTTGTTTGTGTCTGCTAGGTTAAAAGATTTGCAATATCTTCAAGTGGATAATATCAATTTAAAGTTGATTGAGTTTACATTTTTGTGTAATCTTTAGTTGTAGGAAATATTAAATACCAAACTCTGTAAGAAAACACATACATTTTTTCAAACAGTCTCTACAAGTCATTTGAATTATTATTATCATTGTTGTTGTCATTATCTACCAGCAATTAAATGACAGTTAGAATCAATTAGCTGATTCGCATTTTCAACATATCTTTTGTGTCTACTGAATAAAGGAGACTGGCATTTTAAGAGGAAGTGATTCACCTTTATGTGAAACAGGTCTTTAAGGAGAGGAAATATACTTGAAAGCAAAACTTAAGTAAAAGACTTGACTAATAATATACTTCTAAATATCAGGGAAGTTGTTGTTACCATTTATTTATTTTAGTAGGAACATCAATAATAAATAAAGGAGGGCAAAATAAATGAATATCAAAACTCAAAGAATTTCTGAGTGCACAACTTTTTATTTATTTCAACAAACTACTTGTATCCCTCTAAGCACTAACTATAAGCGTCTATATAGTTATTTTAGTTATTTTAAAACCCATTGTGTTTCTACTAAAGTCTTCTTTTCTCAATGAAAGGTTTTCAGCTGAGCACAATACAGACAAGATACTCTCCAATTGCAATGAACACTGAACCTGTTCACGTTTATGTTAAGTTGATTTTGTTTAAATACCTACAGAGTGGGGATTTTTAAACTTTTTCTTTCTTTTACATCAAACACTTGTTCTGTTCATGTTCAGCCCTACGTCGGATCTGACTGAGAAAACAAACCTATAATTACAGACATTCCAACCATGACTATTC
Source organism: Octopus bimaculoides (assembly GCF_001194135.2). Lineage (NCBI taxonomy): Eukaryota > Metazoa > Mollusca > Cephalopoda > Octopoda > Octopodidae > Octopus > Octopus bimaculoides. The sequence goes on from NC_068985.1 coordinate 22,223,015, forward strand.
TATCTTTTTCCTGGATACAGTGTACCTATGTACCTAGGGCCACATTGTCAATGTCTCGCTTTCGTTTTTTTTTTTTTTTTCTAAGATGGTGTGTTTCCAAGGAGATTTTCATACTATCAAACAGGTCCATAGATGAGTCCTAATATAAATGCCTCTCTGGCTAACTCCAGCCTCTGGGCCACAGAAATATTGTATCCTCTCTACAACTTTTATGATGCTACAACAAATGTCTCTGGTACTCAGAACTGGCTATCTTTATATTGGTTTCAAGTTTTGGCATAAGGCCAGTAATTCTGAAGAAGGGGTAAGTTAATTATATCAACCCCAGTGCTCAAATGGTATTTATTTTATCAACTTCAAAGGGATGAAGGGTAAAGTGGATCCTGGTGGCATTTGAACTTGGAATGTAAAGATGGACAAAATGCTGCTAAGCCTTTTGATCAGTGTACTAACAATTCTGCCAGCTCACTGCCATGACTACCTTTATACTAACTTTACACCAATCTTCCCAATCTAGAATGTCAATCTTCTGAAACATTCTCTTTACTCTTTTACTTGTTTCAGTCATTTGACTGTGGCCATGCTGGAGCACCGCCTTTTAGTCGAGCAAATCGACCCCAGGACTTATTCTTTGGAAGCCTAGTACTTATTCTATCGATTTCTTTTGCCGAACTGCTAAGTTACGGGGACGTAAACACACCAACATCAGTTGTCAAGTGATGTTAGGGGGACAAACACAGACACAAACATACAC
>NC_068985.1:22224529-22228076 GCF_001194135.2 Octopus bimaculoides
CAGGGCCCCTCCCTTTCGGAATAGGATTAGCCAATCCTTTTCCTCACAGGGTGAGCCCATAGCTTCTACTGTCGGCGGCACAATTCCCGCCGACCTGCTTTCCTCCGTTGGTGGCACAATTCCCACCAACGGAGTGTCGGGACATGCCAGCGGTGCACTATCGAGCACCGGCCGTGCCTCGTTCTTTTTTTTCTTTTTCTTTGGGGCCACTGGAGTAGGGCGTACTTCCGCCTTTGCCGGAAGGTCCTCCTCCTCCCCCATGATTTTCGGTAAGCAAGCTACTTACCACACAGCCACTCATGCGCCTATGTTTCTCCTGCAACCATTGCTTTCAATAGTTCTGGAGGCCCCATAAAGTCTCAAATGTTACTTACCTAACTATAAAGATAGATTAACATTTCATATCACATAAAAGAATTGATTGTACTTGTTTATCATTTCATTATTTACTGTTTTATATGATTGCAGTTTTTTTATTAACAGTATTTATTTTTATCAAGTAGGATTTTAATACCTTTTCTAAGTATTTGTTTTTATCTCTAACCTAAATTTAGATTTCATAGATAAATTAAATACAAACATAGTTTAATATTTTTAGGTTAAAATATTTGAGTTAAAATCGTTCTAATTTAAGCAAATGTGAAAAAAAGAGAAAATATAGCAATTATGAATAATAACCATATGTTAATAGAAATTTGACATTAAACAAGTATTTTGTAGGAAATCTAACTCATTGGGCATAGATACAGGCATAGCTGTATGGTTAAGAATTTCTATACAGTCCCATGGTTCTGAGTTCAATCCATCTACATGGTACTTTGGAGCATTCCTGGTGTAATTTGGGGTCAATCAATGTGTTGTGAGCAAAATTTAGTAGATGGAAATTGTTTGGAAGCCAACTGAATAAATGTGTGTGTGTGTGTGTGTGTGTGTGTGTGTGTGTGTGTGTGTTATTTGGTTTTGCTCTAGTTTTCTTTTATGCCCAGTTAGCTTTACCTTTCCTCGACTAAAATAAGTAAAATAAGTATCAGGGTCAATATAATCAACTAAAACCTTTGATTATGATATCCCAGTAGGGTTGTAGTCCAATAACTGAAACCAGTAAAAGAATAAATGAAATAGATGTTTATTCAAATGAATGCATATGTGTGATTTCTTGCAAGGAAATGTGATATCCTAACAGTTAACTGCAGAAGGTTTTCCCATAACAGATCCAAACATTTATTGGAAATCTCATGTACAGCAATTACATCATCATCATCATCATCATCATCATCATCATCTCCATCACCACCATTATTATCATCATCATTTAACATCAGTTTTCTATGCTGGAATGGATTGGATGATTCAACAAGAGCTGGTGAACTAGTGGACTGCACCAAGCTTCACTGTCTGTTTTGGCATAGTTTCTATGGTTAGATGCTCTTCCTAATGCCAACCACTTTACAGAGTGTACCAGATGCATTATATTACATGGCACCAAGTAACTTGCAAGATAAGACCCCTTCAAATGGGTGGGGAGCAGTATTGACGGCAGTGGTTTTTTGCCAGGTAATGAGAGGTTAAAGTACGATAGAGGGACAGGAACAGGTGTTTCACTGCAGGGGAGATACATGGTTACCCCAGAAGGTTACCCCATCAGATAGTACTTAATCATTAACACACCACTTTTAATGTTAGATTTCAGCAACAGATACAATAGGTTTAAATTAATATTTTACCCACTCACCCATTGTATCAATGACAAAATATAAAATTTCAGAGCCATATTTTCTAACACTTACTTTTATAAATATAGCTGTTATGAAAAATAAAAAAATATATAAACCAATTTTGATCACTCATTTGTAATTAAGCTATTTATAATTCCAAGAATACATTCGTTATATATTGAATATAAAGGTGGATATTGAATTGATAAAATATGTACAGAATGATTTTTATTTTAAATATTCCTAGATATCCCTTGAACAAAGTGCAGTGACATATTTGCTAAAATTTCTGTTTGAAACATCAGTGTTATAAATCTCATTATGAATCATCATTGTTTTCCAGCCTAGCACAAGTTCCTTATTTTTATATATTTATTTTATATTTTATATATTAATTTATTTACAATTTCAATTTCTAACACAGACATAATAATTAATTACAGGTTAAATCCAATCTAAATTTCACACCATTTCATATACTTCTAGGCTCATTAAACTGAACCTCCAGAAAAAGCATACATCAGTTTATTTGGTTAATAACAAGTACCATCTTTCATGAGTAGGTGATTTGCAGTAAAAGTATCATTCCACTATAAAAATATCTGTGCCAGCAATATGCAAGCATGTACGTTTGCTAAAAGTCATCTATCTCATCCAAGCTAGCTTAAAAATAAATGGAAACAAAATCAATTTAATGATTAAACGAAAGACTAAGAGTCCATGAGGTTCTGTTTGTAACATTATTGATATTGAGAAGTATGAAAAGTGCAAAGTGTCTAGCAGAACACGGTTAAATATATTTTTAGTGAAATATGAAATTTCTGCATGCTTTCTGCAGAAATTATTTGCAGATAACCTTATCACAAGCTGTTTACTACCAAACAAAATAAATGGAAGAGTTTTCATAAGTGCATGAGCCAAAATAAAATAAGAGACATGTTTCTTATTTCATTTTGGTTCAGGCACAAAAGGAAATATAACAGAAAACTAATTGTAATATTAACAAAAATTAATCATTTAACGATAACCATTTTACTTACAGATGTCAGTTAATTGCTTAAAGAGCATTATAGGAAAATTATCAGCTGAATTGATTGAAAACAAGTAAGATTAGACACAATTATAACAAAAGTATACACATACATTATAGCTATTTCAAGTTTAAACCTAAAGCTTTTAAGTTTCATCAACTGAATCAAAAGCCCTAGTTTCCCTCTCAAAAGTTTGAAACAGTCTGAACAGCTGCTACTCAACAAGAAAGCAACACACAACTCTCTCACTATGGAACACTGCATATTCACTGCACTGATACACAAACCAAGGAAATACATTGTTTTTTTATGTAAAAATGAAGTAAAGTTTTACTGAAATGATCTTTTCTAAGATGGTTTAACCCTTTAGTATTCAAACAAGCCACATCTGCCTAAATATTCTAAATATACTTGTTTTATACTCAAACCAGCCTCTCACACCTACCCTTCTGAAAATAAACAATCATCATGAAAATCTCAAAGCTACAATATTCTTTTCTACTCTAGGCACAAGACCCAAAATTTGGAGGGAAGGGGCCAGTCAATTAGATTGACCCCAGTATGCAACTGGTACTTAATTTATTGACTCCTGAAATGATGAAAAGCAAAGTCGACCTTGGCAGAATTTGAACTCAGATGAAATACCGCTAAGCATTTTGCCCGGCATGCTAACATTTCTGCCAGCTCGTTGCTTTCTCAAAGCTACAATATTATATCTGAATAATTCAAAACAATGTGAATAAATAGGCATTACATTTGACAGGATAATCTGAATGCTGAAGGGTTAACCCTTTTCGCCCT
>NC_068985.1:22228255-22235360 GCF_001194135.2 Octopus bimaculoides
GGCTTGTGCGGGTGGCACATAAAAGACACCATTTCGAGCGTGGCCGTTTTCGTGCGGGTGACATGTAAAAGCACCCACTACACTCTCTGAGTGGTTGGCGTTAGGAAGGGCATCCAGCTGTAGAAACTCTGCCAAATCAGACTGGAGCCTGGTGTTGCCATCCGGTTTCACCAGTCCTCAGTCAAATCGTCCAACCCATGCTAGCATGGAAAGCGGACGTTAAACGATGATGATGATGATGATGATGATGATGTTATACTAAAATGCACCTAATGCAACATACAACATAGGTTATCACTGCCATTGTTTCGATTAATTTTTAAAAGAATGAAGAATTTAGTAAAATAACTGTTGTTATCAAGCTGGTAACAAAATTAACATGAAATTTTGGTGGAAGCTTTTAATTTAAATCATTTTAAAACAAGAATTTTGTATCATAAAAGGAAGGTAGGGGTCTCAGATGGGTTGGCAGGGGTCTCAAAAGAGTCAAAAGATGCTCTTATGTGGATTTGGTTCCTCTGCATTTACTAATTATGACATCTCCACCTAAATTTACCTGATGCTCATCTTTTATTCTTTTTCCACTCTACTACAGTATTTACACTTTCAGTATCTTGTATCAAACATTTTACCCAATCCTTTCTCTCTAAAACTGCTTCGCTCTTGTCAATGATGCACTTTTTAACAATTGGTTAACAATATTGTTTTTTCTAGCTGCTTTAATCTTCCAGTTATGGAAGGTTTTGAAGTACTATTTTTTTTCTCAAATAAACAAAGATTCTATTTCAAATTGATAACCTATGTTGTATGTTGCATTAGGTGCATTTTAGTATAACAATAAATAAATCTTTATTGAACTAATCAATGAATATCAGATAACAAATTCAAAGACTATTAAAAACAAAACAAGATTGTTTTTTATATCATGAGATTCTAACATTCTATACATTCCTCTGTATGGTGAAGAGAAAATCAGAACAATGAGCAGGATGAAATATTAGCTATAATAACCTTTAAAACTCTGACCAAGATAACCAAATCCATACAAAATATATACAAAGGATACCTAGTTATTAGCAAGTCATTGATGCTAACAAAGAACTTATTTTTCAATGCTTAAATCATGTCTGTGCTGAAAAGAACTCACTTCAAATGGAACAAAACATATGGAATGAATAATTCTATTTCCAGAGACATAAGGTTATTTTCACATTAAAAACAACAAAACAGAAATTTTAATAATCTTCACAAAAATTATGCAAAGTTTTAAAAATTTTCAAACAGATTTGCTAAAACACATGGCAAGAACAAAGACTAATAATAGCTTATACACTACCAATATATATACTGTATATTATGTAAACTGTTTATATTAGTCAGACTGATGTCCTCATCTTGATTGCTGCTTTCTTTGTGTTTCGGCTGTTGTACATAGTGAAAGCAACAAGCAAGATGAAAACGCTAGTCTGACTAATATAAACAAGATACATAATATAAATTCCTCATCTCAGAGATATAGGATTATATATATAGTTTTGAGTCTGACAAGTCACCGATACTGCTAAGCACTTTATAGGTGAGAAACCAATGGTCATCCTATGACTGGCCATAACATTTAACTCCCTAAAACTATATATATATGAGTGGCTGTGTGATAAAAAGCTTGCTTCTCAAACACATGGTTCCAGGTTCAGTCCCACTGCATGGCACCTTGGGCAAGTGTCTTTTATTATAGCCTTGGGCCGACCAAAACCTTGAGTGGATTTGGTAAATGGAAACTGAAAGAAGCCCGTCATGTATGTATGTATATATGTATGAATGTATGTATGTATGTGTGTGTCTGTGTTTGCCCTGCCCCATCACCATCACTTGACAACCAGTGTTGGTGTGTTTACATCCCCATAACTTAGTGGTTCAGTAAAAGAGACTAAAAGAGTAAGTACTACGCTTACAAAGAATAAGTCCTGGGGTCAATTTTATAGAATAAAGGCAGTGCTCCAGCATGGCCAGTCAAATGACTGAAACAAATAAAAGAATAAAAATTTTTTTAAATATATATGTATATATAGGCATAGGAGTGGCTGTGTGGTAAGTAGCTTGCTTATCAACCACATGGTTCCGGGTTTAGTCCCACTGCATAGCACCTTGGGCAAGTGTCTTCTACTATAGCCTCGGGCCGACCAAAGCCTTGTGAGTGGATTTGGTAGACGGAAACTGAAAGAAACCCGTCGTATATATATATATGTGTGTATGTGTGTATGTTTGTGTGTCTGTGTTTGTCCCTCGAACATCGCTTGACAACCGATGCTGGTGTGTTTACATACACATAACTTAGCGGTTCGGCAAAAGAGACTGAAAGAATAAGTCCTGGGGTCGATTTGCTCGACTAAAGGCGGTGCTCCAGCATGGCCGCAGTCAAATGACTGAAACAAGTAAAAGAGTAAGAGTATATTAGCTATACTCTACTGTTAGATGATGTTCTCTAACGAAATGTACAAAAATGATATAATACCATTTCTTTATGAGGCAGATAAGGTAGTTTGATAGTTAATAATACATCACAATAAAATCACAATCTTCAAATAATAGATATCAGCATCAGGAGCATTTACACATTAATCATTGAGGGTCTTATAAATGTAGATGCACAAATAATTGCATTTATAATAAAATATAAAAACAACTATAATATTTTAGATTGAACTAAAATCAAATAAAATATGATTTTTTTTCTTTTTCTTTCCCTTAACAGAAATACAAATATCTGTAGCATCTTCATCCAAAGGAATGAGTCAGATATGCCACATGTTGCTATCTTTTACTGCTAGCATTCCAGAAATAAATAGATACAAATCATGCAGACCCTGCTTTAAATTTTATGATATATCATGTTCTATAAATCCTTTAAGTTAAATATTGCAATTTAGAAATCTGTTAAAGGTGGTAAGAACAAATCTGATTTAATAAGTTATATTAAAGCATCAGTAACAACAGTAGACATTTTGTTGGGGTAAGGAGTATTGGTAAAAAAAAAATCTTAAATGAATTAATTTCCATATTTTGCTTGCTGTTAGTCATCGTCATACTGACCAGCAACAAAATCAGCCTTGTCAAAATGTATATCCATATCCATGATCATGCAGCATTTATAACAATGAGCAAAGATCTTAGCATATATAGTTTTGAAAAACTTTACTTCATTTCTCAAACAATATTGATATGCAATAGTAAATTATTTTGTAGAAGATTAAAGTTGAACAATTTTAATAACTAAGAAATTTTCAGTCACATTATATTCAACATGTATGCTATTCAGCTGTAAAAATCTTTTAGATTTTTACAATTGAATAACATACATGGTGATTATCAAAATTTATATCAATCAATCAAATCCATCATCACAGGCATGGGTGTGTAGTTAAGAAGTTCATTTTGCATCCACATGGTTTTAGGTTCAGTCTCACTCTATAGCAACTTGAACAAGTGTCTTCTACTATAGCATATATATATACATATATATATATATATATATATATATATATATATATATATATATATATATGAATATGTCTATGTGGGTGTGTCTTTGTGTCTGTATTCCTCTACCCCTTCTACCTAACAACCAGTGTTAGTTTATTTACATTCCTGTAACTTAGTGGTTCAGCAAAGGTGGCTGATAAAATAATTACCAGATTTTTTTTTTAAATATAAGTACTGGGGTCAACTAAAAAATCCCCTTCAAGATGGTGCCCCAGCATGGCCGCAATCCAATGACTGAAACAAGTAAAAGGTAAACTATATTTATTTCTCCATGTTAGGTATGAGTAGAATTGATTTGCAACTCAAAACCTGTTTATGCCTTGATTCAGTGTCATTTTTATCTGTAAAACCCAACACTCCAAATGTTCTCCTTTTAAGATCTCCTCTGTCTGCTCTTAGCTTGTCTTTCAGCATTCATTTATTGTTATCTATAAACTGAATTTGATTATAAAACAACATCTACCTAACCATAATTACAGAACATTTGCTGGAAAGATGGATATCTCATTTTTTATAAAACATTTTGGACAGATTTTAATGAAAAATGTCCCTTAAAGAAATGAACTGAGACAGTTTAGATTCATGAATTCTGAAGCTTACAGCACTTGATAATAATAATAATAATAATAATAATAATAATAATAATAATAATAATAATGATAATAATAATAAACGAGACATTCGTAAACATGGTTTTGAGAGGAAAAATGTGTAATTTCTGTTGGTGCTTTTATAAAGAACATTTCAAATAAAAGTTCTTATGATTCATGTTTTATTTTCTAAATTTGACATTTTATAACTATATACCTAATAGTACACAATATAGTTTCTTTCGATATAAATATAGCTCAACATTGAAATGTAAATCATATTTTATGAATGCTTACAGTAGCTAACGTAATAGTTCTGACTAAGATATTTTAGTTCAGGTCATAATGTGTGTATAAGTTAGAAAAAGCATATGTAAATAAATACATATATACACACAGAATATATCAAAACACACCTACAAATATACAAAGGCAAGTACACAAAGAACAAGTGAGCTTATTCAAACAACTTATAGTGATTTTTCAACTTGGCACAATCATATTCACACAGTTATTTGGTGTTATATCAGAAAATAAAAAAAAAATTTAATAATAATAATAATCTTGTTAATTTGAGTCTTGAGACTATATTTACAAATGACAGTGAATTGGCATGAATATAACAATAAAAGCTTCCAGAAATACCTTTCATATCAATTCAACCAAAAGTTAAACATGTACTTCTTTCCAAAACGAATAATAACAATAAATAATTTCTTATAAAGATCTACAGAAATTTCTTGATTAAGAGAATAAGCCAAATGATACTTATCAGGTCACACAAAGACAAGTCAATTAGTTCACAGACACCCACCCACACACACATGAAAACACACTTGTATGGATGAAATAATTCCATCACATGTCCTATATGAAATTTTATGATACATATCCTTCTTGAAATTTTATCACAACAAAGTGTCTAGATTTAAGTTATGCAAGCCCCCACCTATATTTTTTTTTTTTTTTTTTTCTGAGTTGGTAACAAATAGAGTTTGAAGGATATTGTTTTCCTTTATAGGGAAATACTACTTCCGCTTAATTAAAATACAAACATATCTCAACTTATGTCCTTTTGAGTTACGTCTTTTTGGACTTTGCATAATTTTTAAAAGAAATTAAGGGGGTAAAATAAACTTCAATTTCAGTTCATTTATCCAATTTACATTAGTCTCAGTGAACATGTTTAAAAGCATTAAAATTTTTAAAAACACACCTAAAAGCCAATACTGACGTGAGAAAATCAAAATGCATGTTAAAATATGTACAAACAGATATAAGCTAATAAATATTTTAAATGTCTTTTTGTGTTACATTGCTTTTTTTGTTTTGTTTTTTCGTTGAGTCACATGTTTTGGAACCAATTACCGACTAAGATGAGGAATAGTTTGCAGATATACGAGGTCTGATCAATAAGTATCAGGACTGTTGCCATAGTAAGACAGCTAAAGCACGCAGAGTCGTTGCTTGACAAAGATCGACCTTGAACTCTGCTGCGTATGTGCTAAGTTTTAATGTTCTAGCTCACTTCCGCTGTTTACAGCAGTGCTTGTAAGGAAGGTGTGCAACATGTGATCATTGCGTTGTCATGGCAATACCTGCTCAGAGGCCTACACAAAGTTGCAGAAAGTGTATGGAGAGGAGTGTATAAGCCGCACACAAATGTACAAGTAGTTTAGACGGCCAAAAAAATGTCAATATTGACGAATGTTCTGGGAGACCTGCAACCAGCAGAACTGAGAAAGACATTTTATCAGAGTTATCAGAGAATATGCAGATTAGTTACAGTTCAGTTCAGTCCATTATCACTGAAGATTTGAGTATGAGATGCATGTCTGCCAAGTTTGTGCCAAAACTGCTTTCAGCTAATCAAACAGAGACTCTTGTTTCAGTTGCACAAGATCTCCTTGACTGTGTCAAGGATGATGAAAACTTTTTTAAAACTTTATGTAGGCCTCTGAGCAGGTATCGCCATGCTTTTGCCAAAATTTGATGCAAATTCTTTGCCCAACTTTCCTTGTCATGGTCAATGCAATGATCACACACTACACACCTTCTTCTCAAGCACTGCTGTAAACAGAAGTGAGCTAGAATGTTAAATCTTGGTGTGCATACACAGCAGAGTTCAAGGTTAATTTGTGTCAAGCGGCTTCACTCTGCATGCTTTAGCTTTGTTACTATGGTAACAGTCCGGATACTTATTGATCAAACCACGTACATGTAAACATTTTACACTGAGTATTCAAGTACATCACCATCATAGTCATCATTCCATGCCTATTTTTCCAAAATGGCATGGGTTAGTGCATTTCACAGTATTATGTGACAAATACATCAACAAGAAAAAGTAGCCAACTCTATTTTCAGTGTCTATCATGTTAGCTTTGGGGTAGATTTTATGGCTAGATACGTCTCCTATCACCAAAGCACACACACACACACACACACACACACACACACACACACACACACACACACACATATGCAAACAAATAAAACATATTACCTACAATTTCTGTCTACCAAATTCAATCTGAAGACATTGGTCAGGCCCAAGGCTATAGGCTATAGAAGACACTTGCCCAATGTGTCACACAGTGAGACTGATATAGAACCATGTCAGCTTGTTAACCACACAGTGACATATTTTATATTCTGGTGGCACATAAAAAGCATCCAGCACGCTCAGTAAAGTGGGTGGAGTTAGGAAGGGCATTCACAACCATATGTGCATGACATACTGATCTCATATCAAAATGAACAGTGCATGACCTTGCAGGTGAGGCTTTGTTAGAATTTTCTTCAGGTCAAGTATCCCATTCAAAAGGTCCCTGAATAATGTTTGTTTAAGGATGATGAACAAAACACCCAAGTTTCCTGAGGTGAATTATTCAAACCCCAAAGAATTCCTCTCAACACTACTTCTGCTCGTGATCAGAGATGCACATATCGTCAACCACTAAGGGACATGCTCA
>NC_068985.1:22235650-22245650 GCF_001194135.2 Octopus bimaculoides
TTATTATTATTATTATTATTATTATTATTATTATTATTATTACCTCTGCCTTATTGAAGGTGGAGGTATTGTTTTCAGTCATATTTGTTTGTTTGTTTGTTTGTCCATGGACAAGATACCTCAAGAACCGCTAGATGGATTCAGATGAAACTTTCAGGGATGTTTGGCCTTGTGACTGGTATGAACTGATTAGATTTTGGGATCGATCCAGTACCAGACAAGGATTCTGGATTATTTTTCCTGTATTTTTCCTTAATTTTTGAGAGCGGTCGGGTTCGTTTTTAGTATTCTCGTTTGTGAGAGCAGTTGAATTTATTTCAGATATTCTCATCTTAAAAATTATCTCTGGCTAATCGTTGAGAGGACGTTGGTGTTGCCTTGGCAGAGGTTTGTGCTCTCTGAGTTCTCGTTGTTATTATTATTATTATTATTATTAGTAGTAGTAGTAGTAGTAGTAGTAGTAGTAGTAGTAAGGAATATTCCACCACCAACCACCATTACTCCAAAAAAGAAAAAGAAAAGGCAGATTAGTGCTTAGTGACCAATAGTTGGCAACAGAAATCAGAAATATTATAAGAAAGGTAAATGCAAAAAATTAGAAATACTAACAAAAAGGTAGACAAGAAAATTAGATTTATTTAGCCAAGAAATAAACTATGAGTAAGTGGTTTGTTTACATACTGTACCATGAGGATGAAAAAACATGAAGTATTTCAAATTACAAGACAGTGTGTTTGTATGAATTAAGAAGAGTGTGTCCAAACAAGACTATTCTGTACATTCTCATAAGACAGTGATAAGAAAGAAGAAGCAAAGGAATATTACTTTGGGATTTAGTTGAATTAAAAATATGAATGGGATAACATAAAAAAGAAAACACTATCCCCAATAGAACTAACATAAGGTCTAGCCTTAGAAGCTAGCTCACTCATAGTTAGTGAAGCAATTACAAAGATAAAGTTAGGCCCATCAGAGATGTTGGTGAGATGTTAAAAGCATGTTGATCAGACAGTTAATCATGCACTGAAGTAAGATGCCATCCCTAATTACTAGCTGAGTAGTATCATCATCTACAATTATAAAAGTGAAAAAGATGCACTAGAGAGGGAAAAGTACTGAAACCTCAAACTGGTGTATCAAGATTTGAACATAGGTGTGAGTGCCCTTAAAAGTTGTTCAGAATAAGGATAACTCAAGTTTGTATAAATAAATATAATCACAGTCATGAGAGAAATTCTTGTCTTTGCTTTGCTGTGTGACTAAGAAGCATACTTCCCAACCAGGTGGTGTCAGGTACAGTTCCACAGCCTGGCACTTTGAGAAAATGTTTTGAACCATAGTCCTGAGTCAACCAAAGCCTTGTGAGTGGATTTGGTAGACAAAAACTAAAAGAAATCCATCATATGTGAGTGTGTGGATAAGAAGGTATGTGTTTCTTTGTTTTGATATCATGGTATAGTTATAAACAAGCATTACCATCATAAAAGTGAAGGCCACAATGAAATATAACCTTGCTTAGAAACAGGAAGTGCATCTGGCCATAGAAAATCTACCTCAACAAATTCCATCTGACCTATGCAAACATGGAAAAGTGGGAGCACTGATAAAGATGATGATGATGCATCCATCCACCAAGAAGATCTTTCACAAGACTTCATGCTCTGTTATCTCATTGACACTGAGAAAACTAGAGGTGCATGATTGGTTAAAGGGCATTCAACCCATGTACAAAGATGTAGTAAGAAAGGTCTTTGCCTTCATTCCCCTTCAGTTTATTAGAGTTCTTGAAGTAATAATACTTTCATATGCTGATGACTTACTTGTGAATGTAGAATCAGTTGAACAGTTGCAGGAGAATATCCAAACCTTAACAAAATAGTATAGACTCGAAAAGCATAGCAAAGACAGAAATTATATTTAGTAATAGAGAACACAGAGTAACATATGAGAAGTGATCTTGAAATGCAGTAGGATGTGGGTAAAAATAAATACTGTGTACTTGATGCAAGCAATAATTACACAAAAGATGCAATAAGAGCTCTGGAAGATGGACAGTGAACTAGGATTTATATATCAGCCAGATGCACAAGAGTAGTTAGCAGTAGAGTCACATATGAACTGTTCATATGACTCATTAAAATATAATTTCTGTTACCTAGGTGACCTAATTAGTGATAAAAAAAAAAAAGAGAAAACAAAGGAGGATTGAAAGAATTCATAGAGTTGTTACCTTTGTTGGCAACAAAAGATACTTCTGTCTTGTGTTGCAAAGCAGAGCAGACTATGCATAAAGAATGGGTATTGACTAGGAAAGATCTTTATGCGGACTGGAGAGAAATAATTCAGATATGGTTATTTGATTGACTAAGATTAATGTGCATGAACGGTTAAATGAAAAATTAACTGAGAGAGCAAGTGGACATAAAAGCACCAGTTAATGTATATTAGAGAGACAGTTGTAGCTGAATGGATAAGTAATGCTGCTGAACAATGTGTGTTAAGTTTAAAAGTTGCTGTGTGCTAACAGTAGAAAATGACCAAAGACATGAGGGAAAAAAATGGTGAGGTCAGCTCTTAGGATTATGTCACAGGATTGATCAGAGTGACATCATACTGCAAAGGCAGCGAGCTGGCAGAAACGTTAGCATGCCGGGCAAAATACTTAGCGATATTTCGTCTGTCTTTATGTTCTGAGTTCAAATTCTACCGAGGTCAACTTTGCCTTTCATCCTTTCGGGATCAATAAATTAAGTACCAGTTGCATATTGGGATTGATGTAATCGACTGACCCCCTCCCCCAAAATTTCGGACCTTCTGCCTTGAGTATAAAAGAATATATCATATTGCATATCCAACTATTTCCAAGTTGGCAATCTCACCATTGCCAACTTGGAAAAAGAAACAACATAACGTTAATGATGATATTGATAACAAAAGAATAAGATAATTTCCATTTAATATAATTTTAAAATATATAAGATTTATTAATTTAAGTTTTCTTTCGTGTATCTCAACGCTTTAAATAAAAATCATTTTCCGAATTTCTGTAGTATATAGTTCCTTCCAAGCAAAACCACAACAAAAGCAGCCAATAAGTACTAGGCTTACAAAGAATAAGTCCTGGGGTTGATTTGCTTGACTAAAGGTGGTGCTCCAGCATGGCCGCAGTCAAATGATTGAAACAAGTAAAAGAGTAAAAAAAAGAAGAGTATGTGTGTGAAAAAGCACAAGATCATATTAAAATATCCATGGGAAACAAACTGATTAATTTACTGCACCTACACAGTCAGTCATATATCAAGCCACTTATTTTCCAAAGACAGAGTTGCACAAAGCTTGTAACATGTTTAATTTTTCAATTAATCTTTTTAAAGTAAAAAATTAAGCTCTTTTCATTTAACTTTATTACTTGCACAGAGAATTATGTGGCAGCAATTCTTCCAATTATCTTATAAGACAGCAAAACTGTCTGCCAAGGCCTAATAACTAGCAACACTTAACTTATTACTAAAGGCTACGTGTCACAAATAAACAAGCATTAGTTTTGTGGAAAAAGTTTGATGACAAGACTGTCTCATTATATGAGCAGTGACTGTATGTTCTTTTATGTGAATTATTGCTAATTAGAAGCTCCTTATAAGGAGCTAAATACTTTTGACTTTTGAAGACAACAAAATAGGTCAATGGATTTCTACAGTGCTAAACTATTGCAATCAATTTAAAGGCTGGCATTATGTAGAGTGTACCAAATCCCATCCCACCCAAATGTGACATGCCATTTGAACAGATCCACATTTGGAGGAAGTCAGAAAAATGTTTAATGAGAAAAAATAAAGTGTATTTTCATGAAGATTTAATCTCTCTGAATTTATAGAGTAAAATATTGCAGATAATGTATTTAATGTGCATATCATAAATAAAGATGGTATGATTAAATAGATTAACTTTCATATCATTGCCATCATTTTGTTCATTTTCCTGGAATGTAATAGATGTTGAAATGCAGTCAAATTCTATGTACTTTGAATATACATATTCCACTCTGTGTATCCCAACATTTCAAGTTTGATTTAACAACATCTGAGATCTTCTTTGGTTAACTCTATTACATGTGTTGCCTCCTACCAATGCAAGGCATTTCGTTTATCAGCATGCACTATTCCTTTTAATCATATGTCCTTAGGAAATGCCTTTAAATTTACTGATGCTCAACCTGTTTTACTAAG
Source organism: Octopus bimaculoides (assembly GCF_001194135.2). NCBI lineage: Eukaryota > Metazoa > Mollusca > Cephalopoda > Octopoda > Octopodidae > Octopus > Octopus bimaculoides. Next base: position 22,239,877 of record NC_068985.1, read on the forward strand.
ACAACACAGTTCATTCATTACATCATACTCAACTTATAAATTGCCAATCACTACATATATTATACTTCCAATATCAGGTTGTCACAGCAACATGAATTACATTTCTTATACACATTGAATATTTCTGCCTTTTATATGAAGAAATGAAACTCTTATCAAAAGTTAGTGTTTAGTGATTAGAAAGAGTATCCAAAGAGTACAATTAATAGTGCAATCAATGCACTGAAAATATCCATTAAAAAAAAACGTTAGCAAAGAAAAATTAATGTTAAACTATAAAAAGGTAAAGTTATTTCTTTAAAATCAATGGGTTCATGTCTTCTTGGCTTTAAAAATTCAGACATTACTAATTAAGTTCTTTATATTATTCAAATTACTTCATATTATTTCAATTTAATTTTGAAGAAAGCAAGATAAAAAAAACACATTAATGTCAATAATTAAACAAATCAATAAAGAGAAAATAGATTTTCCATTTCGCTGGTTTTCACATGTAAAATATATACTTTTATCATGAAAAGGGTGGTGAGTGGCAGACACCGTAGCATGTCAGATTAAATGCTTTGGCATATTTAGTAACATATTTTTACATTTTAAGTTCATATCCTGCTGTGATTCATGTTCATCCTTCCAGAAATTCAATGACATAAATACTAGTCGAATAATGAGGACACTACTCAACTATTCCTCCCTCAAAATATGAGGCTTCTGTCTTTATTAAAAAAAATCAATATTTTTATTGGTAAATCATATTTGTTGCAATAGATATAAAATATAAATTAAATTTCCATTGATCTACAGGTTTGTTCCTAATTCAAAATTCTCATAGCATTTAACAGCCGATGAACTAATCCCTCACTAGATAGTCTATATGATGATGACATAACTGACTAAAAGATCAAACCAGAATAAAATAGCTCAAGGATACAAAACGATGTCCAAATCATTACACAACCCTCAAAATCTCTAAGACATTGACTTTTACAGATCATTATTAAAGTTGGTTTTCCAAATGGCTATTCAACCAAATACTAGCTTAACTTTACTGATCAGACAAGAACTGATATTTTTAGCACCATCTTACTGTAACACATACTGATCAATAACATAATATATAGTTGGCAACAGCCACTGTTAAGTTTTTAGATATCAGGTTTTTTAGTGCATGTGGATAATATTTTTTCCTTGGCAACACATCTTTATATTCTAAAACCAAATATAAATATGATTCCAATATAGAAATAGGTCGAGTAATTGAATTTAAATACAAATTTAGAAGGTAGAAACTAAATTTGGTCTTTTAATTAAGACAATATATTATCAAATAACTTCTACTATATACTCTGCCAATAACATTCTAAAGACGAACGAAAAGAGTAAAAGAAAAAGATGTCACAATATTTTAGAGAGATAGACATGTCACACCTATTTTGATCTTAGTGTTAAATATAGAGAAATCCTGCATGATAAAATACAAATAAAATATATAAATGAAAATACTAATTTGCATCTAAGATTTTCTTTACAAAGAAAAATTCTTAAAGACTATTTTCTGAATTATATGTAATTCTTTATTAATCGTTAGTTCAAAAAGAAAAGCAGAGACTTCCTTGAAAAACCCATGTCTTCAGTAACATTAAAAAGGACATGAATTATAAAGAATTTCAGTCCCAAACAATTGTTATCACTGTTGCTGTATTTGGAAAAGTAAATCTGCCTCAGTTAGAAAAATAACTTCAAAGGTAGCACTGAAGCCAACTCTGTGGATTCCATAAATGATTTCTGCTGCTTTAAGTTTGTTAAGTTGGCATTACAGCCTAAGTTTCTTAAGGCTTTCTACCAGAAAACTACTTATCAGAAATTTCCAGTTAAAAAAAAAGAAAGAAATATATTAATGTATCATGTGGTCTCGAGCAGTGTTCTGCAGCCTTTTTTCACTTGTGGTATACTTATATTCTTTTCAAAATTGGGCAGTACACCTGAACTAAAAATATAAGTAAAAGTACAGGGAAAAATATTATATTCAGGTTACACAGTAGCACACCTGGTATCATCTCATGGCACACCAGTGCAGTGTGACATACCAGTTGCAGAGCTCTGGTCTAGAGGTTAGAAGAATCCCTGGTTTTCATGCAGATAGTCAAAGTTCAATTATTGTTGTGGGAACAGTAATATTTTTTAAAACAGTGTTCTAGCTAGACCACAACCCAATATGAGTGAAACTTGTATGTTATTCAAAATATTTTTGAATATTGGTCACTAATATACCTGAGAGTTTATTAACAATAGATTTTGATAATTAAACCTGATTTTTGCTCTTTGTGTTTTCTACTTAATGCATTTACTCCAAATATTATATTGACAAATACTATATACCATAAATTTTTAATTGCGTGTATAAATAGATACACCTTAGCATATGCGTATTTGTGTTATTAATACATAAGTATGATCTAAACTTAGGTTATTACAATGAATTACAATGACAAGAAAGGAGATGCACTAAATATCAAGAACAAATAATAAATCAATATCACCATGAAACAGAATTGCTCAATCTATACAACCAGATTATATAAAGAACAAGTTAACATTTAAATTCTCTTCAAGCTATATTTATTTACTGTTTGTATTAGAATCTTTAAAAATGCTCATCAATTCCTGACACAAAAGCAACAACAAAAGGCATGCTATTAGAGAAATTATTTTCCATAGTTGCAAATCAAAATGTTCCCAACTACCAATTATTCACTATCAAAACTTAAAAGTTCTAAAGTGAATATGAAGGTTATTGTTAATGAAAGCAAATCTCATTTCATTCTGCTAAAAACATTTAAGTTAGAACATTATCAGAATGGTAACACAAAAGGAATCACGCACACACACACACACATATAATCCATCATACTCTATTTAAAAATGTTGTGATTTTTTTTTCATTGAATCACTACTCTTATTCAGACACCTTTGGGTGGGTACAATATTGTTTGGTATTACTGAAACTATTCTAGTCAATGTTCTCACAATATTACAGAAAACTCTCCTTGTTTATTTATGTTTTATTTTTGTGAAGTTTTGTGTTCTTTGTATGTCATGACATAGTATTTCCATTGTGATGTTATACAGTACAGTGTGTAATTATATATAATGGTTATTTCTATTATTATAATGGATTTGTGCCAATATACAAAAAATCATCACTATTATTATTTCAATTACAAATACTATTTCATTATATCATTATTATGAAGATTACAGATGTATAGACCTCTCAAGTAGCACCCAACTGTACATTATGATAGCAAGTAAAAAACCCAGGTACTACATGAAGTACTACCAAACACCTGGGGCCCTTCTACCCAGAATAGAGATTAACAAAAGGAAGACCTTTACTACTGCCACTCCTACAACCACATCAACAATAACAACAACAATATCAACAATAGCAGTAACCCCTCTGACAGCAACAATAGCTACAACAGACATTCCTAAAACAGCGAAGACCAACACCACAACCCAGAAGAACAGTAAAGGATAGAAAAATCACTATCCTATAGGCATGGACCTCGTTACTGGAAGTTGAATATAACTTTTCTGGTGCATAAAGTCTACAAGAGTAACAAATTAAATAGGCAGCAGTGGTTACAGCATCATTAATAACTGGTAGGGGAATGCTCTGAAGAGGGGGATTTGAGTAGAATCAATAGGATTTAGCAAAGCAGTGAAAGAAAGAAAGAAGGAAAGAAGCTAGTGAGTAAATTAGAAGCAATTAGGAAATGCATTGCAACCAATGTACTTGCACTAAGAATGGCTGTCAACCATTTCTTCAATGTGAATCTCAAAGGTTGTGTTGTTAGATTTAAGGTGTGTGCTCTTAAACATGCAAGAACAAAAGTTGTTTGATGGACCCAGGTGACAAATTCACAGTTTGGTTTTTAACAGGCAGGGGCAAGCACATAGTTTATTTGAGTCTCTTATGAATTGAGTCTCAATTCCATGTAGATGTATGTAGCTTTCCAACAGCGCCTTGCTCAGTGGCTCAGAGTGAGCAATGAAATGGAGACAGTAGTGGATTTTAATACCTACTTCAATAGCCTGCAGTAGCTCTTGAGCAGAAGAAATGGGTGAAATGTTGTGGAAATCCACTAACAGCAGTTGAAATGCAGTAGGTGGTTAAGTGGTTGTGTGAGTGACAAAGTGACTGGCTTGTATGAGCTGCCCTATGAACCTTATGTAAACATGCTAGACTTGTTCATTAATGTCTTGACAATTGTCTACAATGACTGGCAGCAAAACCAAAGAATTCTCAGTTCTGTGAGCCAGCAAACAGTACTGCTGCTTAAGAAGAAAACATCATAAATAATTTCTGACCAATAACTCCGTTTAATGCACAGTTTAAGATTTTGTCCAAGGTCTGCACAATCCCAACAAGACTCATAAATCATAGAAAATGTAACAAATATGGCTTTGCTGAGCTCTTCTCAATTTATATCAACTAAAAACTTTTGATAGGATTAACCATCAACTATCTTCAATTTTGATCTCATTTTCAGAAGCTGGACCACTTTAATATATAGTAGTATTTACTTGGAGAGGTGAAACTAAATGGTTACCTATCAGAACCATTTCCTTTCACAAGCTCAATCCATCAAGGATATCTTTGCTCATCTCTTCTGTATGTACTGACTCTAAAGCCATTGCTGCAGAGACTAAAAGCATTGAGAGGCAATTCTTTTAAAATTGAACATGAAAGAGACATCTTGGTAGCACAAACTCAATCAATCAAGGGTATCCCCTCTCATCATTTCTGTACGTAATGACACTAAGAGGCATCTCTTTTGAAATGGAATGTGTAAGAGACATGTAAGTAAATGCTGATGTGACTATAATAGTGTCAAATACTGAGGTAGTTAACACCTTTGTAAAGGAAATGTGGAGCTGTGATGAACAAAAATTAACCCAGACAAGTTGGTAAGCTTACATCTCAACACCTTGAAAGTAAGCACATGCCAGTGGGTAGTATCATAAAACACTTGAACAACTAACTTGATTACGTTGTTTGGAGCCTGATTGAATTCAGATTTTCAGAATGAGGTTATAAGATTAGCAGCCAATGTCATCCAGAAACAAACTCAGATGAAGCAATCACTGAAAGGTTAAATGGAGATGCTCAACGTATACATTGCTTCTATTATATATTACTGCCTGATTATCATGCTTTACCTCAGTTCTTATCCAGCCATATTGGAGCATCTTCTCTATCACTTCTTATGGAAGTGACATGTTTCACCAATTAGCTCTTTAAGACAGCTGCAATCTTGGGTCAAGCAAATACCAAGACTGGGCGCCAGGTACGTGAAATGTTGTCAGGCAATGAAGCAATAGAACTTCCATATTAGAGAACTAGTATATAGAGAACTAGTAGTAATGCAGAGTGACAACATTCTTGGAGAAATTCTGGGCATCAGTAAGACTCATTAAACTGAGGAGTTTTTTGGTCTAGGGATGAAGAAAAGTTCCAGAAACCTGGCAGTGCTACAAATGGATCATAAGAGACTCAAATAAACTTATCAAAATGTATGCAGAATGTCAAGACCATTCTACACTCATTCATTTAGTGTTCTAGCAATTTTGATTTGTGGAGTTTTACCAAACAGCTGTTGATGCATGAAGGACAAATTCAGCTATTGGTCAAGTATATTGTGAATGTCATCCCCTTGCCTTTCTTTGGTTGAGAAAGGTAGGCAACTTTCCTTTGTCTGGCAACTTGTGGT
>NC_068985.1:22247570-22267773 GCF_001194135.2 Octopus bimaculoides
GAGTCTTCATGTCAAAAACATAACTCAGTGACTGAACAGACATTGATAGAATAAATACCCAGATTGAAATAATTTCAAGGGTCAATATAAATTCTAACATGAGATGATGACTAAAACTCTCCAAAGGTAAATGGCCACAGTCCAATGATTGAAATCAGTAAAAGAATAAAAGAATACTGCCTTAATAAAAAAAAAAAAAAACTAAATGTACTAAAATGATGTGGATTTTGATAGCTTGCTCATTCAAAGAATAATTATTAAAAAGCATAAAGTTTTATTGATTTCTTATGTAGGTCAAAAATTTGTAGAAGAAAGAAAGTAGAAACAAATTGAATTTGAAATATTGCTAATTTTAACAGCAATTATTTATTATTTCTGACATAGGCTTAATTGTTTAGTATTACATTAAAAAGATTATTAGTAAGGTGTATAGCTTCTTGCAGCCTTGCGGGGCACCACATTGAAGGGCTTTAGCCAAACAAAATCAACCCCAGTATTGAGATTTTTTTGAAGTCTAGTACTTACTCTATCAGTCTCTCTTGCCAAACTGCTAAGCTATAAGGATGTAAATAAACCAACACAGTTGTCAAGCAATGGATGGAGAGAGACACACACACATATACATAATGGACTTTTTTCAGTTTGTCTGCCAAATCAATGTACAAGGCTTTGGTTAGCCTGGGTAAGACACTTACCCAAGGTGCCATGCAGTGAGACTGAACCCAAAACCATGTGGTTGGGAAGGAAACTTCTTACCACACAGCCATGTCTGCTGTATATATAGGAAGAGATATTACTCAAAATAGCAGTAATAAAATCCATTTGTTCTAGCTATGCACAAGGCCATTTTTGAAGAGAAGAAAGTTGAATTAAATTAATTTAATATACTATTGTTACTTATTGTAAAACCTCTACACAGGAACAACAGGGAAAAAACTAAATATGGTAAAAACATTGACTTAAATGTTAATATTTTAACTATTTCATAAGACAGCAAGCTGGCAGAATCATTAGCACACCAGCAAAATGCTTAGTTGCATTTCGCCCACCTTTGCGTTCTAGGTTCAAATTCCACAAAGGACAACTTTTCCTTTCATCCTTTCAGGGTCAATAAAATAAGTAACCAGTTGTGCACTCAAGGTGATGTAATTGGCTTACCCACTCCCCTGAAATTGCTGGCCTTGTACCAAAATTTGAAACCAATATTTTAACTATCTCCACCACTCTTTGTACCAAATAATACTGATTTCTAAGATAGCCCTTGATTTTGGGGGTAATGACCATTGTCGATTATATTGTCCCCTATACTTGATTAATACTGATCTTATGAATTCTGAATAGATGAAAAGCAAAGTTGTACCCAGGCAGGATTTGAACTCAAGACTTCTAAGTAGTTACCAGTCTACTAATTCTACCAATTAGTCAATTTGTAACAAATACTATACTATTGATAATAAAATTAAAGTGGTGTTTTGAGAGAAATAAAGAACCACAGGACTTAATCAAGCTTAGCCTTCATCCATCCACTCTAGGTCAATAAATTAAGAAACATGGCTGATTCTACCTCTACAAAAGTGGCCTTGAGTCTATTCAAAAGAAATATTTATGTCAATGATTTGTCTGTATAAATATATAAAATGTATATGTTAATCTACTAATTCTAAGATAATTAGTAGAATTTATTAGTATTAATCTACAGAACTAATACATGTGCAGTTAACTCTCAACTTTGTTGAATAGAAAACCTAACAACACAGCCAATCTATCTTCTGTTTTTACTGTACAGGTGATATGTTATATATTGCTACATTAGAACTGATACTCTTCATATCACAACATTACTGGTATAATTCATGTTGCTACTACACAGATGGTACAGTTTATATCACTGCTTTACAACTGACACAAATTATATCACTACTACATGGTTAGTATACTTCTTACCATTGCTATGAGGTCAACATATTGTGGTTATACTACTTTGATAAAGTACATTATAATTACACCTCAAAATTGGTACACACTTTATTTGTAAACTCTTCAACCGTGCACATGTATTTTAGAAGTATAGAGTTGAGAAATATATTGTATTTGTACAATATCATAGATATACTTCAAAACTGTATTTAGCAATTTATATACTTCAAATCTATATTTCACAGTTGTTATACATCAAGCCTATTTTTTGCAGTTGGTATACTCCAAGCCCATATTTCACAGTTGATACAATTCACACCTATATTTCACAGCTAATATACTTCATACCTCTATTTCAAAGTTATTATACTTCAAACCAATATTTCACAATTGAGATACTTCAATCTTGTATTTCACATGATATACTTCAAACCTGTATTTCACAGCTGAAATACATCATATATGTACCACACATTTGGTACATACTGTGGCATTTATATAAATAATATTTATTAAATGATATTCTTTACATACAGTGTATACTGTGTGTACTAAAATTGGATGTGCTAAACTTTAAAGTAAATATTATTTTATAAAATATAATTTTTATCTTCAATTATAGTTCATAAAATGTACAATACATACAAAACTGCAGCACTCATACTTATAAAAGTTAGTAATTAAACTTAGAATATTATTTTCTAATCTAAAACTACGTAAGGCAATATCTAAACAAGCTTTGTATTCAAATATTTTGAGAAATTATGGAGCACATTATATAGTAATGTCACTGAGTCAATGATGGAGCTTCTGTAAGGTTCTGCACTGGATAATGCAATCATAGATTACCCTAAAAGAAGAGGAAGGTCACAACAAGAATACATCTAATCAGTGATCTTCTTAATCAGGACTTAAACAACATCAGCTCAGTATATAAATAGCATATCAGCAAAAGACTTAAGCATTTTTCTTGATTACTTTATCCTCTTCTTTTACCAAATTCCCATATATGTAGTTACTAAAAAAAAATCATTACTTCTTGTGCCATCTTATTATTATTAGAGAGTAAAATTGTCACACTTGAACAAGGATGATACTTCACATCTCTTCTGTCCTAGTATTCTGCAGATTTTTTGACAAGGTTTTGATTTGTTCTGCCCTAATTTCATTTGAGACTCTAATAGGAAAAAGAGAGCGAGGACAAGAGAAAAAGGCAGAAGAGAAGAGAGTATTGTATGAGAGGGTTGACAAAAACAGGGATGTGTTTTCGTCAACTTTCTCATGCAATATTCTCTTCTCTTCTTTCTGTCCTCAATATTTATAATTTTCTCCCATTTTTTGTATTCAATGTTTTTTGTTTTTATTTATTTCTTTTTTAATTTCCATACTGACATAACATTAATTTGGTTCTATGTGGCACCTGTCCAACTATGCTTAGTATTGGCATAAAAACAGGCCAGTTGTGTTAAGATCACCTGCTTGGGTGACATTTGCTTTCCTATTTCAAGCCTACGTGCATTTTCTTAGTGCAAAAGAACAAAATTCAAGATAGAAAAGAAATAAAATGGAGATTTTAGCTGCAGCTATTAACTCAGTTGTTCTGATGTAACAAGCTGTTGAGAAATCATTTTCAATAGATTATTTCTATTACAGATTATTGAAGATCAAACCTATTTTCACCAAAACTAATTTATCAAAGACCAACTGGTTCAAATCTGAGCTACTCTCTCTTTCCTATTAAAGGCTCTACTGCAATTTGGATAAAACAAATCAAAGCCTTGTCAAAAAATCTGCAGAATATTAGAGAGGCAGGACAAAGATGTTTTTCTCAGCCTCTTTTGTCCAACGCCCCACTCCGATTTTCTATTTAAAAAAACAGCCCACCTCCCTATGAAAAAATATTGCATATAGGCATGCATGCCTGTATGTATATATTATCATTATCATTTCAACATCCAATTTTCTAAGCTTACATGAGCTGGATTAACATATAGACATGACAGACACACCACAAAACATCGTTTTATGTTTATTCTAACTTGTAAAGGTTTATATTTTTTTATTAATTGATATTTTTATGCTTCAGGTTCTATATGTGACTGTTTAATCATGCCATGTACAAAAGAAGTCTTGGAACTGTTTGAATTTCAAAGAAGCCATATAGTGGGTCATTCTAAAGGTGGACATAGTCGGCATAAAATCGCAGAAAATCTCGGGATCATGCATTCTACAGATAATAGAGTGAGTGTGCAATTCACTAGAGAGGGGAAGGAGTTCACATCACCTTGCCCAGTTCAACCAGGGCCCTCTGACAGGACCCTTCTCTTTGTTAAGAGAAGTGTGGAGGATAATCCTTGTTGCAGGGCCTCTGACATAGAACAAGTTGATGTCAGTCCCAGAAGAGTTGTCAGGTACCTCCACAAACTTAGTTACTATGGCAAAGCAGCCAGAAGGAAGCCACTTCTTCAACAAGCCAATATCAAGTGGAGAAAAGATTGGACCAGTGAGATGGTTTATTCTAAGGGTGTCTATTTACTTCTGTCATGTCTGTGTATATAGACATATTTATGCATACCATATATGCTTATAAATATATATAATAGGCACAGACATGTGGCTGCATGGTAAGAAATTTGCTTCCATACCACATGATTTCAGATTCAGTCACACTGTGTGCCATCTTCAGCATGTGTCTTCTACTTTAGCCCCTGGTTGACCAAAACCTTGTGAATGAATTTGGTAGACAGAAACTGAAAGAAGCTTGTCATATCGTGCGTGTGTGTGTGTGTGTGTGCGTGTGTACGTGCGTGTGTGCGTGTGTGTGTGTGATTTCTAAGCATCATGTGGTGGTTATAAATGAACATCATCATTTTTCCCAACCTTCCATGAAAAAGATGTTTAGCTATGGGGAAATATCACACTGCTTGGAAACAGGTGAGTATTGCTGATAGGAAGGGCATCTAGCCATAGGAAATCTACCTAAATATATTCCGTTTGACCCATGCAAGCATGGAAAAGTGGACAAATGATAATGATGAACATGATTGTAATCATGATTGTATTCAAGAGAAGCTTTAATTATAACTTTTATTTTAAGTTTATTCACTTGTTGCTTACACCCCATTCTGAAGTAACCCATGTCTCACCAAAATATAGCCACATCCCACTGATACAGAAGATTCCTAACACTTATATGCTTAATCATTTAAGTTCACCACACAAAAAAGCAACAACATAGTAGGTTAACTATTCATTTTTATTAAAAAGGCTTTCACAAGGTCTAATAGTATTAAAGATGCTTCTATAACCTACAACCTATTTTTTATGGTTTTGCTTTTTGTTGTTGGATTTATTTTTTTCCATCTACACCCTTATTTATAGTTGTATGTTATCAGTAAATATGTTTACAAAGAGCACTATTCCCAGGATACAAGTCAGTTCTTTGATAACAAACATCCAGATTAGGTTGGATGCTGATAAGCGGTTTGGTGGCTTATAATTCTCTGTTCAAATCTTGCTAAGGTTAACTCTCATTCTTTTCATGACATTAAAGTAAATATCACAGCATCCGCCTTATAAGATAGAATACCAATAGCCCACTCATTCATTTCTTGAGATAAAATATCTTCATCCATAAAACTAGAGAGAGAGATCAAATCATAGATGAATGATGGAAGATTAACAGAACCATAATTCATTTGTATTTTTCTTTCTTTCTTTTTTTTATTCATATTCTCAAACAATCTTATATGCAAGTAAATGCTTTGTTTTAGTTTTCCACTTGATCCTTATTTTTCTTCAAGAATTCAACCAAGGCTAAAAATATTGTTTTGATTGTTTGAATAATTTCAATCCTTCAGTTGTTTGCTTTTAAGTTTTTATTGTATTGTTTCTTAATGAATTGTATAAAATACATCAATGATATCATCTCATATTCAACTTCCATGCTAGCATGGATTATATTATAAGGTTCAACGGGATCCAATGAGTTGGAGAACTGTGTCAGGTTCCAAATGTTTGCTTTAGTATATCTAAAGCTGGATACTCTTCCTAATGCTAACCATTTCACAGAGCATACTGGGTACTTTTTCATGGCACCAGCCCTTATGAGGTTGCCATATAATTCAAAAGATTAAAGATCTTCTTTGACTGCTCGGGAGTATAATAGAGGAGGTGGTGACTTCATACTAAATATCAAGAGGTTAAAATATAAAAGGAAGAGGAACAGGTTTCTTTCTATGGTTACCTCATGTCATATAAAGGTGAGTGAGAATAATCAGAGTGGAGCTGAAAAGAAAGGCAAAGACGATGGTAACAAGGTGTCCAAGTGTACCCTTAAAGTACAAGAAGGTGAATAGAAGAGAAAATGGAAGCAGAAAATCAAGACGAGAAAAGGCTGCAAAAGTGTGTGGGGAGAATGTTAGAGGTAGGGGTCAATGTGAATGTAGTGAATGGTGAACAAGGGCAGACAAGCAGTTGATGGTAAATATAAGTTAGAGGGAAGGTAGAGGAAAGGAGGTGATGACTTACAATACAGAAAGCATGAAAAGCATCAGAATGATATAGTAGATAGGAGAAAGATGAGAGAAGAGATGACATGTAGGTAGTGGGTGGGTAAAAGTGAGACATATAGTGATAGGTGGTCAGAGGTACAAGGAGTGAGTCAATAAGGATGGTTCAAGGGAGAAGGAGCAGTAACTGATACCACAGAGAGGTTGACCAATGGAAAACATGAGTGGGAAGGGATGCTGTTAAGAATGAAAGCTGGATGTCAAAGGAAGTGGTACCAGAAAACAGGAGATAGTATAGAAAATACGTCTTTTTATACTAAACCCATTGAGGTGAAGAATTTTGCAATGCAATATATATTTGACAATGAAATAAATACCGTTCTATATTTAAGAGATGAAGAATTATGTACATTATTTATTATTTACAATTGACGGATATTTGTCCTCATTTTGTTTGTTTCCCCAAGACACCTGATGAAGGGTGGCGGGTTTATCAGCTGAAACGTGTTAACAAACAAGATGAGGACAAATATCCATCAATTGTAAATAAATACCTGTACAAACCATGTATTTTAATCTAATTTCATACAATGTGTCTGAAATGTTACAAATGAAGTTGATTTTACTTAATTACAACATATTAGTAACTACTCGGACACAGAAATATCTTGTATAAGTTTCTTGCAAACTGATATGGTTCTCTGCTATATATCTGCTTTTTTGCAGCAGCCACAAACTACCTGATCAGCCTCAATGAAATGATTCCTTGTTTTAAAGATAGTGACGGATCTTTAGTTTGAGGCATACTGAAAGAAAAAAAACTTTAAACCTGCTTAACAAGTCAGTTTTTATATGAATCTTTCAAAAGCATATCAGAGTAAACAGTGAAACTAGATAGGCTAAGAGCTAAACTCAAAATAAATTCCATAGGATAATTATAAAGAAAAGAAAAAAAGAAAACAAGTAAAAATAAATTGGGTTAATTAATGTTTCTTCATATTTGTGGACACTTGTATATTTTTGTTAATTAGGCAACATTTAGATTGGTAAATAAGTATAGAGCTTATGTTTCTATTTATTTATTTTTTAAATTTTAACAGCATGAACGAACTAACTAACAGGATTAAATTACATTATAGGCCTAATGTAGAAAAGCAGCAAAACCTATGAAAATAAAGATGTGTGAGTAAAATCAAAACGAAAATTTAATTCTCATGGTTTAATCCTTTGGCATTTAAACTGGCCATATCTGGCCCAAATATTCTATCTGTTTTATGTTCAAAGTGGCCAGGTCTAGCCTCTTATGCCTACCCTTCAAAGTCATTTGAAAATCACAAAATAAACAATTACACAATTGAGATCTTAAAACGACAAAATAAGCTATGATTAATTCAAAACAATGTAAATAAGCATTACATTTGAGAGAGCAATCTTAATGCTAAAGGGTTAAAACACTGTTTCAAAAGCCGAAATAATATCAACATAAATTTGTAGTATGTCTGTGTGTCCCACCAGAAACCAACTGTAAAGGCTTACAATTAATGTGCAACTATAGTGGTAAAAGAGGGGAGGGAGTAAGAGAAAAACAAGAAAAAAGTTGACAGAAAGAGAAAGTGTGAAAACTAACTTTTCCATGAAAGAAAGTTGGGAGTGTAGTAATGAGAATTGATGAGAGAGAAAGACAGTGCAGGTTAACAGATTATATTGCACATACATACACATAAATACGAAAGTATATAATCTGTCAAGAGATTACATGCCATACAAAAGCACAAGTGCACTTATGTTAACAGAAACCTTTCACCCACGCATACATATACAGATCTATAAATATTTTGTCAACAGATTACCTACAACAAGCACAAGCTGATACACATATATTTTATATAAAATGAACTGTGTCATCTCTTAATGAATTGTTAGATCACTAATAAAGGCTTAGTATTTTGCTTAATCCTACATACTTATCACTTTCCTTCTGCTTATTACCCATTAATAAAGAGGCCTACTGTCACTCTCACCTAGATCTCCACCATCACCTCAAAGTGGGCATGGCCAGGTGACAGAAAAAGAGGGGAAAAAGTATGAAAAGGCAAGAGAAAAAGTTAGCATGGGAGAATAAAGAAAATGAAAAGCAGGGAGTGAAATGAGGGTGAAACAAATGCAAGAGGAGATATGACAGTAACATATTGTCAATTCATATTACATGTGTGTGTGTGTGTGTGTGTGTGTGTGTGTGTGTGTGTGTGTGTGTGTGTGTGTGTGTGTGTGTGTGTGTGTATATATAGTGAGAATTTACAAAAAGACAAAAAACAAAGACAGGTGTGTAAACAACAAACAGATGTATTGGTTTAACGCTCAGAAAGTGAGAAAGTCTTTTATGTTTCAGGCCTATGCTCTTCAACAGAAAGGAACACGGGAACAAACATATGTAGGTCAATATTAGGCTGTATTCAAATCAAAATGTAAATGAAAATTAATGAAATGCTACTTCATCATACTCATTATTATTATTGAGTGTAGGTGAGAGAGATAGAGAGAGCTGCTTTCCATCAGCACAATCTACAATAGGACATCCTGATGCATATATCACATTATCATTTAACGTCCGTTGCCCATGCTGGCATGGGTTGGAATATATATAAACAGGACACAGTCGTGTGTCGATAAGCCAGCTGGAGGAGATGTCCTCCTGGGGCTAAAAGCAACAGTAACATCCACCCCTAGGGGTCAGCCACACTTAAGTGGCAATATACTACACTTTATATATATATTATAATATATATATATATATTATATATAATATATAATATAAAAATGGATGGTACAATGAAATGAAGTATTGAATGTCTTATTGAATATATGGAATATGTCTTATTGAATATATGAAATATTGAGTGTTCAATATAAAGGATTAAATATATAAAGGTGAATACGTATTTTCAATACCTTGTGGTATTCATCATGGCCGGTATCTGACAGACTGTAACAGCTGGGTGGAGGTGCTTGTCACCCCCTTGTAAACAAAAGGACACAGGAAATATGTCAAGGCCGACAGGAAGCGGTGCAGCTTCCTAGATCTAACCAACAGTAGTATTATTCCCTTCAGGGGACTGTCACATTAAGTTGACATCATACAAATACTTCATCGTATCACTACTGCATAAATCTCTCTGAGAGATTTAGAAATGTATTATTTCTAAATTAGAATTTATGTTCACATTTAATTTCTCTTGCCAATAGAATGCGTATTAGTTTACAAAGTCAAATCAAATATAGAAAACAGGTTATTTAAATTGAAAGTAAAATGCAATTTTTTTAAAAGTAATACTTTGTTATTTATCAGCTTGTAAAAACTGTACATCATTTCTCCAGTTAAACAGTTGGGATATATATCGTTTAACAAATAGGCCATATCCAGCTCATGAACATTTAAGCTGAACCTGTTGTTGTTTAACTTCATATCAGCTCTGATCAAACAATTCTATAATCAAAAGTATTCTAGTAGTAATCATCAAATGTATTTTCTACACCAAAGAATCATTGTTTATCTAAGAAAGTAGAAAGTAAGTGAGGAAGATTTGACTGCTATATCTAGTAGATTGGGTGACCACATAAAATCTCTCTCATGTTGTGGGTTGTTTTCTGATGCAATGGTTAACCTGTTTATTATGTTAATTTCTTAATAATGTAGTTCAATAATAGATATGTAATGTAATATGTTACGTTCATAATCTTAAAAATCACTTCAGTATTTTGAATAATAAAATACAAATATATTGTTATATTTTATAATCCTGTCAAATTTAGAACGACACTATCAATGAGGGATATAATCAATAACAAAAGGCCAGAAATGTCATAAGTAATAAAACAAATGTAATTCATTGTTTAAGAATACACTTTTTTTCTTAATGGTTAAGAGAATGAAAGACTTTTCAGAGCATTCAAAACTAGTTGGATCAAAGGAAGTTATTCTCATATCAAAGACCAGGCCTGAATATATATAGTGAACTCCACTCAACATAGTGAACTCCACTCCAAGGCAATCAAGACTCAGTTGCTGGTTTGAGTTTATAACTCAAGAGGAGCTTCTACACAGTTCCTGCCTACTAAATTTCACTTGCAAGGCTTTAATACAAAGCTATGGTAAAAAGTTGCCTGGCCAAGGTGCCATATAATGAATCAAACCTGAAACCATGTAGATGCTGGTCAATCTTCTTAACCACACAGCTATGCCAGTCTTCTTTATGTCATTTTATAAATAAGAAAATTATTGTAATTTAACTCTTTTGATACCAACCTGCCTGAAAACACCCTTGGTTCTACGATACAAGTGCCATGTTTTAAAATGATCTAAATTAAACCTTACCTCAACATTTTATGTTAATTTATGTACCAAACACCAGACTAATATGTATTGGCACTCCGTCGCTTATGGCGTTGAGGGTTCCAGTTTCACGGAACAGCCTGCTCATGAAATTAATGTGCAAGTGGCTGAGCACTCCACAGACACGTGTACCCTTAACGTAGTTCTCGGGGATATTCAGTGTGACACAGTGTGACAAGGCTGACCCTTTGAATTACAGGCACAACAGAAACAGGAAGTAAGAGTGAGAGAAAGTTGTGGAGAAAGAGTACAGCAGGGTTCACCACCACACCCTGCCGGAGCCTCATGAAGCTTTAGGTGTCTTTGCTCAATAAACACTCACAACGCCCGGTCTGGGAATTGAAACCGCGATCCTATGACCGCGAGTCCGCTGCCCTAACCACTGGGCCACTGTGCCTCCACCAGAATAATAATGACACAGTCATTTTACAAACTTCTTTATTGTTTACAAAATTAATTGAAAGAGAGGCTTGTATTTCAACAGAAATATTGTCACAAAAGGGTTAATAATGCATAACTAGCAGCTTGTAAGGGGTACTGGTCAAAAATCCAGGATACTGTACTGGATTATTAGACAGAAATGAGTAAACATGAAATTAATTTAATATAAAACAAAACACCCAAAATATATCCAAGAATCAAAATTTATAGCTGTAAGTCTCCTCAGTAGTATTTAATAACATTAAAATGCTTGTTGTCATATTATCAACAATAATCTAGAAATAGCACCATCCCTTATTATAACTTTACTAATACTAACATTTTTAACAATAACACTTGAATGAGACTATAATAATCAACAAGTAAAGCTATAGTTTCTAAATGAATAAAAATTATATTGTCCGTAGAATTGCTTCACATGCATTACCCACAAAGTCACCACATGTGTAATCAATTACTACACATATCAAGATAAAATTATCAACATTTAGCAGTAAGCTTTGTGATAAAATCTAGTTCAAACATCACAACTAGACAGATACTTTTAGCTTACTCTGAGGAATTCTACTAATGTGGAAAAGCTGAAACATACAACCAGCCAGCTTTTTGTCACTTTCTACTGTTAAGAAGTATGTACAAATGAATAGTTGACACTATTCCAGCAAATTTTCGTAAGAAGCAGTATGGTAACTTGCATAAGGCTTTGGTGTAGTAATATAAGAATGGTCATAGTAAAGAAACAGCAGCTACTGCAAACTAGTCACAGAAAAGCAAACAAATTCATTTTAAGCCATATATATAACAGTATATATACCATACATACACTTACATATGTGTGTGTAAAGACTACAATGCCACAAGGTATTTATGATATGGAAAATTTTATATTTTTACTGATGTGCTAGTAAAACATCAATATTCTAAGTTTAAAATATATATATCAAATTAATAGCATAAGTTGTAGATACTTTTTAAAGTATAAAGATTTATAAATTATGACATGAAAACATATTTTACAGGATTAAGTAAATGAAATAATGTTTGGACAATACATCTTAGATTACAAAGTATTAACTGGGAAAGTAATACACTAAACACAAGAATTCCTTCCATATTAGATACAACTTTGAATTTAAAAAAAAAAAAGACTTTAAGAATCTAAAATATCTTAAAAGAATGAAGAATAACCTGTGGAATAATAGTCAAATCTATTGTATTATAATTAAATATTGAAGAAAGTGCTAAATGATTAAAAGGGAAAACTGAGAAGGTACAAGTGATGCTAGATTCTACTATAGTGGAAGCTGCTTAGTATAATCCTGGATAATACTGTCAAACAGTTAATATTATCCAAATTCGTGGGCCTCAAATATGCTCAGAAATTTGTTAGACCTTCTACTTAATCTTATTAGCCAGTTATTGTTATCTACAAGGCTTAATCCTAAAGTGATAAAAAAAAAAGTGGCTTCCATAGTATTTGGCTAAAATTAAAAATATAAAATAAGATATATGCATAACAAAAGAATGTTAGGAAAATAAACACAGTAGTTCTTTTGGCCAAGATAAAGAATTACAAGGCACAACAGCTATCTAAAATATAACCAAAATATTCGTAGATAAATAACTGAGTGGAAAACCTAAAATTAAGTGCTTTCACCAATATTTTCATGGCTTTATTCACTAACAAAGTTAGTAGATACAGGTGACATGGCTTTCACTGAATTAATGGGAAAAGAGAAAATTAGAAATACAAAAACAAATTTGAAACTAAAAATAAAATATTTGTCAATCAGAATTATTCAATAAAACAAAAACTCAATAGAAAGTTTGTACAGATATACATGCAGAACACTTCTGTCTTTAGAAATGGCAATAAGACAATAGTGACAAGTAAAAAGAAGAGCTATAGATATACAAACACATAAAATGTTTAAGATTAACATGAATTATAACAATGCAATAAGTTAAAGAAAATTTATTCTCTGTGGTTGGGTGCAAAGTCTTTTTATAACAGGAGGATATATAAACTATGGTATGCACCTTGCTACTTTACTGATTGGTAAAGTTGTTCCAAGATTTAAACATAGAAACATAAAAAGAAATTGTATATCACAAATCAATTAAGCCCGGTACTTCACTATTTATGCCAAATTCTTCACCCTAAGGAATTCATGAAAATTGATATTAGTAAAATGGTACTACTATTTCTTTCTAATGTGTATACTCACTCTCCCACTTCCCTTTTAAAATATGTACATATAAATAATTAAAATATCAGGTTTATATAACCTAATATCACTAAACAGCATGTACAGGCATTGTTTTGTAATTTTGTCTTATTTTTCAGAGTGGCAAAATATACTCCTAAAAACAATTACAAAAGTATGAGACAAAGTGGGAAGAGGTGACAATATTAATGGCACCATAGGAAACTGATATTTATATATATATATATTATAGGGAGATTTCACAAAAAAACAACAGATGAAGACAGGTGGCGTTGAAAACAAATAGATGTATTTGTATAACGCTTGGGAATTGAGAAAGTCTTTAACGTTTCGAGCTTATATACATACATACACATACACACATAGTTATGTGGTTAAGAAGTTTGCCTTGCAACTACATGGTTTCAGGTTTAATCCTATTCAAAGGTATCTTGAGCAAGTGTTTTCTATCAAAACCTTGAACCAACCGATGGTTTTGTAAGTGAAAATTTGCTGGCTGGAAGCATGGTAACCTCACTAGTGCTGGTGGTATGGGAAAAAAAAAGCACCAGGTGCACACTGTGATGTGGCTGGCATTAGAAACGGTATCCAGCCAGAGAAACCATACCAAAGCAGAGACAGGAGCACAATGCAGTTCTCGGGCCCATAGAATCCCGTCAAACCACCCAAATCATGCCAGCATGGATATTAAATGATGATGACATGAAAATGTGTGTGTGTGTATGTGTGTGTTTTCTCATGGGCAGCTGTGTCCCACATACACAATATGCATGCAGTTTCAGTGGTTTAATGTCACAAAGACCAGCTGGGATACTTCAAAAAACTTGAGAGAGACAGATGTAAAAATGACAACAATGATGATGGTGATGATTTAAGATATTGATTCGTAACTTTGGCATAAGGTGACAAATATGTACAAATAAGGTATGAGCAAGTAAATAAACTTCAATATATTAATGATACTCATATCATTGAACTCAGAAGGATAGAAAGTGAAAATAACTCTGAGATTTGAGCTCAAAATTAAACTAAATACTGCTAATTAAATCAATGTTAACATAATTAATGTAGGAAACATTAAAAAGTGTTAATTAGAAACAATTATGAATTGAGGAAAAAGTAATTAGTCAAAGATTAATATCAATAATTTTTTAAGAGTATGGAAGATAACTCTCAACATGTTTCTATATCATTCTGACCTCATTGGCAAAGCATACTGCAAGCATTTTTTTAGACCTGTACCCTACCATATCTAATCCCTACCACATCCTACCTTTGTATAATTAAAATATTAACAGTGATAAATAAATGAGGAAATTTTTTAGTGACTAATTATTGCATCTATGCAGTAAAACGAACAATATTTTATAAAAATTCTCCAAGTTTAATATGTATAAAACAATGCAATGAAAGATTTCTGATTTAGAAAGAATTTACCAAACTTGCTGACTTACAATACAAATTCAGGATATCTTAATTAATATATACACAGATGTAATTAATAACTAATTAAAATATTTACAAAGAAAAATATTTTTTTTTAAATCTGTTAGAAAACCATTTTTTTAATTATTATTCTCACAGTAAGATTAGTTTTAAACAAGCAAAGTTCTTGATTTAAAAATTATTTTTAATCAAGGCAGATTTAAATTATGAACATAATGTCTCAATCTGAAACACTTTGAAAAATATTTGCTGTGAAATTGTTCATTAATTTAGCAATTAAACTGATAGTTTTCTAAAGACATAGCTAGGTTTGTTTATTCATTCATACATACATAACATATGTGCATATATGCATACATATGTACACTCACGTTTCGTATGTATGTATGTATATACACATATATACATATTGAAATTTACAATCTTGCTCTTTAATAGATTCCAACAGCAGATATTTAAAGCATTCCAAGCATTTTCCTAAGAAATAGAAATTTAAAGCTTTTTCCTTTGATGTTGTTTTATCCAAATTCCCTTTTTGTAGTTATCTACATAACCACCATTATGGTTTTAACAATCAAAATTTAAGCAAGTAGATATGGCTGTCTGGTTAGGAAATTTGCTTCATAAACCACATGGTTCAACTTCAATCCCACTGCACATTTCAGCCAAGTGCTTTCTATCAGTGCCTTGAATTGATCAATGTCTTACATTATTTTTTTAAACATTTAGCTGAAGAAGGTGAGTAGGCATCATCTATGACTTTTGCAGGTTCTTTCAGACTCACAGTATTAATGTGGTTAATGTTCTGTTTGAACTTCTAACAAAGCAGTGTATATAAGACAGATTTTGGTTCCATATGAGGTGTTTAGTATAGGAGCTCATAAATGAGACTTAGAGAAGAAGCTTAATGTTGGGAATGCAAGCAATCATTAGAGAAATGTGAGGTAACATTTGTTATGATTTTAAGTGGGATCTATTTTAAAACGGGGGCGCCAGTATTTTCTTAACGAAACACTAACGAAACACTTTGAAACTTGGGACACTGGTAGAATGTGTCATATAAAACATCTTTTACTCTTAGTCTTCTTAACAAAAAAAAGGAATTTGCAAGTTATTCCATGTTAAAGTTGTCGTATTTCTGTAATTTCAACCAATCACTGACGTCTATTCAGCTCAAATAGAGTTACTGCTGGGCGGTCATAAAAATGTTATTCCCTGTGACATATTTCATCCGGTTTAATCGTAATTTATACGCATATATTGTTTATATAATAAATTACGCTGCGCGTATCTATGTGTGTAACAATTTTAGAGTTCGGATTCTCGAGTTAGGGTTAGTTTTAGGGTTAGAGTTAGGGTTACGGTTACGGTTAACAGTCTAGTTAGGGTTAGTGTTAGGGTTAGGGGATTAATACGATATACACCGTTACAGCGCTAACTGTTTTCAACTGAATAGACGTCAGTGATTAGTAGAAATTATCGAAATAAGACAATTTTTTACATGAAATAAATTCGAATACAAAAATATTTTTCTGTTCTATAACACAAAATAGATAAGTATACGAAGTTTGAAAGTCTTTCCGTACCAAAAACACTACATAAAACATTAAAGAAAACTGGTGCCCCCATTTTAAAATAGATCCTTTAAGTGTTTTAAATGTGTTGTTCAAACCTTAGGATGGTGTGTGTGTGTGTGTGGTAATTACATCTTCATGCTGTTGAAGGAGACTGACCTCATTGGTGTTTTTGGGGTCTTTGTTTAGAAAGAAGTGCAAAGTCTGGTATGTGGAAATTGTGCAGAAGCCCTCTATATTATATATATAAATATATATATTGTATGTATAAATCTTTTGGCAAAAGGATGT
The DNA here is from genome assembly GCF_001194135.2 of Octopus bimaculoides. Lineage (NCBI taxonomy): Eukaryota > Metazoa > Mollusca > Cephalopoda > Octopoda > Octopodidae > Octopus > Octopus bimaculoides. The sequence continues at coordinate 22,264,369 of NC_068985.1, forward strand.
AAATACAGCAAAAAAGTATCCTGTCTATATTCGTTCTGCACCCAATTCATAGAATCATCAGAATGGTTAGTGAATCAATGATTGGCCAGTTGAGAACCTCTTAGCAACAGTATTTTTGGTCATAAATTGCAATATAAAATATAAGTAAAATAAACAGTAAATGAATATTATATTTCTCAATCTTCATATTCAATTTATTTATGGCAGACTCAGGTGTACTTCGAAGTTCACCTATGTTTCCCTTGCCCATCTTTCTTTAGATAAATACTCAGCTTGATATTACATTCTAACCCCCACACACAGCCTACACAGATGATACCACCCTTCGTTCTTTCTGAAAGATATCATCAACCTACACCCCATACCAAATAGTGCACTAGAATAAAATCTCAAAAACATCTCCCAATAAGGACAGTCTCCTTCAACAACTCAAAATATCATTACTACACATATAAAGGAAACTAACTTGAACAACACCACCCTAAAGCATGAACAACATAGTTAAACACTTAAAGTCATAGCAAATATTAGTTCCCACAAATCTCTGATGATCTCTCACACCCCAGACACTAAGCTTCTTCTATGTCTCATCTACCACTATACTAAACTATAGACCCTATATTAAACACCATGCTCAATCATTCTGAAGTTCAGATAGTACCAACACTTTTCCAACATACACCATACTGTAAAGTCCAAAAGGAAACACTAACCACATCAATTTCATCAGTCTGAAAGAAACTGCAAAAGTCACTGGTGCTTGCAGGCAACCCAACCCTCCAACTAAATATTTAAAAGAAATGCAAATTCATTTTCAAAATGCTGAAGTATCACAAACTCAAACCATGTCCTAGTTAAGCTCTGAATCAAACTAAATTATCAAACATGCATAACATAACTTCAGAAATGTATCTTCAACAATTCATTACACCACAAAGTAATACATAAGATTAATCTGAACAAGCCTGACAGGGGTGTCCTAACGTTTAAAAATTAGTCTGTATTCAATTGTTTTTGTTTATAACAAAAAAGGTTAGTGACAGAATAAAGCTGGATGTACTTTTGCAGTTCTGTTTTGTATAATAATATGAAACCAAATATTTCTAAAGATGCATCAACAATTCTAGACAAAGGTGCAGGGAGGAAGGATAAAAAGAAAACAACTGACTATCATAACTATAAGAGCTTTGGATGAATTCCATATACAATATCTAATAAGCAGAAAATAAAGTTAAGCATGTATTATTGGCTGGCTATAATGTTAACCTTAGCATAACATCAGCTATAGAATATGGGGTATAAAAAGAAGATAAGCTTTTTAAAAACCTTATCTTCTCACTTTACTCTGACATGAGAAAATACAATTCTGTTCTCTAGAAGAATTGTTTTCTTTTACTTTACCAAAATACCTGCAAGTGTAAACCTATTTCTTTTCTTTTTAATATGAAATCCAGTCACTACTTGCTTCAGTTTCATGAAAGTTTTCAAATTCTCCTTAAATTCTTTTCTATGATTGAGTAATTCTTCCTTTTAACATTTACTTGAATGAAAGAATGTCTTTAGTTTTACTGTATTAAATTGTATTTTATGTAAATAAAAAGCTTTCAATAGAATTTATCATAAAAATTTAATTGCTAAACTTTCCCTTGGAATACTAACTATTTCAAAATCTCTTACGTGTCTTAAAAAATAGTTAATATTGTTTACATATTTCATATAATCAGAAAATATAAAGACTCCAGTTAGAAAAAAATTAACTATGCCAATGTCCACAAAATCCAAATACATTAAAATAGTAACATCAGCTTTGATAGAATCATTTTTCTCATCAACAGATCTAATAAAGACGAAAAAGCACATTAGATTGATATCATGTAAAAAAAAATATCAAGACTAAATTTGATAAGATCATAGATAAAGCATAAAATAACTGAATTACCTCTAGGTAGAAAAAAGAAAGTTTAGGGCAATGTTCAGTGCATACTCTTCCCAAAAAGAAAACAAAAATGTCTGAAAAACTAATTTATTAGTTTGAGATTATCATACAGATATATCAAACTGTTTTACTACAAAGATATTTAATTTAACAGATTACATTAATATATATATATATATATATATATATATATATAATTCAAATCTTAAGTCTGATCTGGATTTTATTTCATTTAGTGTTAGATTATCAGATAGGATTCCTGACTTTCATCCAAGTGGCCTGGGTTCAAATCCCAGCATCTGAATGGGGTTAATTTAACGTATAGACATGGTTATGTAGTTAAGAAGCTTGCTTTGCAACCACATGGTTTTGGGTTCTGTCACACTGCATAGCAGCATAGACAAGTGTCTTCTACTAGAGCTCTGGGCCAACCAATGCCTTTTCATGAAAAAGATTCTGCAGGCTGTGTGGTAAGTAGCTTCCTTACCAACCACATGGTCCCAGGTTCAGTCCCACTGCATGGCATCTTGGGCAATTGTCTTCTACTATAGCCTCGGGTCGACCAAAGCCTTGTGAGTGGATTTGGTAGACGGAAACTGAAAGAAGCCCGTCGTGCGTGCGTGCGTGCGTGCATGCGTGCGTGCGTGTGTGTGTTTGTTCCCCACCATTGCTTGACAACCGATGCTGGTGTGTTTATGTCCCCGTAACTTAGCGGTTCGGCAAAAAGAGACCGATAGAATAAGTACTAGGCTTACAAAGAAGAAGTCCTGGGGGAGATTTTCTCGACTAAAGGCAGTGCTCCAGCATGGCCGCAGTCAAATGACTGAAACAAGTAAAAGAGATATGTCATCATCATCATCATCACTATTTTAAGTGCATTTTACAATTTCTATGCTCTCATGGACTGGACAGGATGTCCTGGTTGGAGTCAGTTATTTAGAGTCACTAGCCTACTAGATAGCTCAGAGGACCATATCTTGCTCATATGTTCCATTTTCATTTGAATTCTATTATTAGATTCTCTTCTTAACACCAACTGTTGTACAGAGCATATTGGGTGTATTTTATTAAGGCAGTAATGCTAAAGAGGTTGCCATGTTCTCAACAGGGCAAAACTAAGCAATATTATTAGTTGATGGATAAAAACATTGATGGATAAAAAATGATGGATAAAAAAGACAAAATATATGGTATATGAGTTACAACCATTTATGGTCTCAGTTCTAATCCCACTAACATCAACTTTGCCTTTCATCTTTCTAGGATCAATAAAATTACCAACCACATACTAGAGTCAATTTGACTATATCCTCCCCTAAAATTTGTGTCCTGGACCAATGTTAGAAATCAAAATTATTAATAGCAAAACCTCTTATAAAATATACATATATACTTACAACTCAAGTATTTTATAGTTAATGTTTAATTTTCAGCTTTCAATATTATTTCAGTTTTTTTATATTTTTGGG
>NC_068985.1:22267791-22280422 GCF_001194135.2 Octopus bimaculoides
GGGGGGGGCTATTGAAATATAACAGTAAGTATTATAAAATTGCTTAATTCCCAACAACAAATTAGATCTAATGAAACATAAATATTGAGGAAGTGTACATAACCAGTTTTTACAACTCATTGCTGTAGTCCCCCAACCAATAATAACTCCCTCGTCTACATTTCAAACCACAAATACCTAAACATATTCAGTTATGTTCCTGAACAATAATAAAATATCCTCTCTAAATCTGATCAAAAGAAACACAAACTGCATAAACATATCAAAATATCTGTAGCATAGACTGAACGACAGCAAATCAAGAATGCAAACATTTGACTGGCTATAACAGAACTAATCATTCAACTCATAACTAAAGTGCCACTTGAATTAGCATTTAACAAATTCTGCGAAAGGCAAAGTCCCTTGACAAAATTTCACTTTTTGTCATGATCTTTCAGGAAGTGCAGCTGAGAGCACAGATAATGTGTGCACAATTATATATATATATATATATATATATATATATATATTAGTGGGTGACAAGTTCAAGAAGAAGATATGTCCGGCCACTTAGGATAAACTACTCAAAGATAAGTATGAAAGTGAAGAAAAATATTTAATCCATACTTGTTCATCTGAAACAATAGACTCTGTTTTGCCTGAACCATAGGCATAACAGAACATATTTTGTTGGACAAATGATGACAGACTGAATATTTTCATAACTATGTATACACACACACACACACACACACATGAACATAAAATTGGGCTTCTTGGATGGAGTCAAGATATATTTTTAAAATTAGGAGAATTAGCTGTTAAACTGATAATGCTTATTGTATCACATGTAAAAATTGTTGACACAATTTTTACATGTTTTTTGATTAAGCAATTAGTTTAATCAAAAATATATGCTCAAACAACTTTAGAACTCTAAGTTACAAGATTTTATTCAACCTACAGACATATCTACTTTGTACTTCTTTACAATTAAATTTTTTTTAAATTAATGCTTTACACTAGGTATAAACTATTATCTTATATACATAAATACTAATTATTACAACAGGTTTGTTTCACACTTGTAACCTTACAAAACTAATTTCTATGTAATGTTTTGTGACTATATGAAAAAAGAATATATACATATATTTGGCATTTAGGAAGGGTATCCAGCCATAGAAACCATGCCAAAACAGACAATGAAGCCTGGTGCTGCCCCCAGCCTTACCAGCTCCTATCAAACCATCCAACCCATACCAGCATGGAAAAGACGTTAAATGATGATGATATAGTTATGGATGATTATTTAAGATTATTGCCAAACTGAAGAATGGAAACAGTTCAAAATATATAATAAAAGAAAAAAGGAAAGATTGAGTCAATAAGGAATAAACACTATAACATAACCGGTACTTTTTTATCCATCCCCAAAAGATAATGTTAAAGCTAACTTAGGTATGATTTGAAACCTGAACACAAACACACAGAAATAAAGACTCTAATGCAGTTGATCTTTCATTCTTGCTATTGTACCATCTCTGAAAATTTGTATAATATATACTAATAATATGTTAATATATAAAAACACAAATGAGTAGAAAAAAAAAGATCCCGCATTTTGATGTAGAACAAAAAGCCAAGCAACAAATTAATTATAAAAGAAAAAAAAGATTGCAAAGTTTGAACTTCAAACAATACAATACAATGGAGAAATATTTAATAAAACTGATAGTACAATTAATATACTTATAATATTCTAAATTAAAGATACATCCCTTTCAAGCTGAATCTGGCTCAGAAAATTTGTCCAATAATTGATTAGGAGATAATTTGCTAATTACAATTAAGAATGATATGCAGTTATTAAATACAATTTAAGATGCACAAATGACTTCTAAAGTATTGTTTTAATACAGTGCTGAAAATATAATTATTTTTCAATAAGCTAACCAACATAGCTACATTAATAGTTGTGCTCCATATACGAACAAATATGATGAGCTTGAAAGGAACCATATATACACACATATATATATATATTGTCTCTGCATTGGCACACATACACCTTTTACCTTAACTACCAAACAATAAATCTTTCAAAATTATTAATACCCCAAAACATCTCAGGAAGCACCTAAAAATAGAAAGTCTCAGATAAAGCTATTTGAAACATATCAAATTTAATACAGATAAAAAGCAGCATGCTTCTCTGATTCACAATATCTTCATAGTCCCTAGCCTTAAACATTGTGAGTAAAGGAAGAAAGCTACTGTTCTGAATTATCTGAAAATAATCACCCTGCATATTCACATCCCTTTGTGTTTTTTTAATCCAATTTTCTTACCAGATGAATTTTTAATTTTCATACAACTAAAACTTGCGATTTTTTTTTTTTAGATAAAAATCCAATTTACATGTGTGTGCTTGTGTAATTGAAGTATTAGCAAACTCAAATGATTTATATGATATTTCATTTTATCACCCCCAAAAGTATGATGGGTAGAGTTGTTCTTGGCAGGATTTGAACTCAGAATGTAAAAAGGTAAAAGAAATGCTGCAAGTTATTTAATCTAATGTCCTAACAATTCTACCAATCCTAAATAATAATAATAATAATAATAATAATAATAATAATAATAATAATAATAATAATAATAATAATAATAATAATAATAATAATAATAATAATAATTCTATTATAGGCACAAGGCCTGAAATTCAGGGGGAGGGAGACTAGTCGACTACATTGATACCAGTGTTTCACTGGTACTTAATTTATCAACCGAAAAAATTGAAAGGCTAAGTCGACCTCAGCAGAATTTTAACTCCGAACATAAGGATGGGTGAAATACCTCTAAGCATTTCATTTGGCATGCTAACAATTCTGCCAGCTCACTACCTTAATAATAATAACAATCCTTTCTACTAAGGGCACAAGGCCTGAAATTTGTGGGGAGGGGACTAGTTGAATTTGAAACCAGAACATAAAGAGCCAGGACAAATACCACGTTTTTTTTCAACATTCTAACAATTCTAGCAGCTGGCTTTAATAATAATAATCTTTTCTTCTATAGGCACAAGGCCTGAAATTTGAGAGATGGAGCTAGTTGATTACATCAACCCAAGTGCATAACTGGTATTTATTTCATCAACCCCAAGAGAATGAAAGGTGAAGTCAACTTCAGTGGAATTTGAACTCAGAACATAAGGACAGATGAAATACCACTAAGCAACTAATAATAATAATAATGGTCTGTGATTTAGGCACAAGGGCAGCAATTTTGAGTAAAAGGAGTTAGTGGTTACAATCGACCCCAGTACTAATTCTTTATTTTATTGGCCCTAAAATGATGAAAGGCAAACTAAGAATGTAAAGAGCTAAATCAAATACCAGAAAGCAATTTTTCTGATGCTCTAAAAATTCTACCAGCTTCAGGTAGGTCAGCAATTTTGAAGAGATTGGAGTTACTTGAAAACAACACAACCAGTACTTGAGTAGTATCCTTTATCTTTTACTTGTTGCAGTCATTAAGACTGTGGCCATGCTGGAGCACAACCTTGAAGAGTTTCTAGTCAAATGAATCAACCATAGGACTTTTTTTATAAGTTTGGTACTTACTCTACCAGTCTCTTTTGCCAAACCACTAATTTATAGGGATGTAAACAAACCAACATCAGTTGCCAAGAAGTGGTAGGAGACACGCGCGCGCTCGCGCACATACATACACACACATATATATAGATACATGCACACACAGCTACTTTCAGTTTCTGTCTACCAAATCCACTCACAAGGCTTTGGTTGGCCTGAGGCTAGAAAATATTTGCCCAAGGTGCCACACAGTGGGACTGAACCTGGGACCACATGGTTGGAAAGCAAACTTCTTACCACACAGCCATGCCTAGCTCTGAGTAGACAAAAGGCAAAATTGGCCTCAACAGGATTTGAACCCAGAGCACAGAGTCAGAACAGATGGCGTAAAGTATCTTGTCCAATGCTCAAACGATTCTGTCAATCCACTGCCTCAATAATGATATTGATTTCTAACAGACACAAGATCACAAATTTGGAAAAAGGTATACTCAATTAGAATGACTCCAGTACTTAATTTATTGACAATGGAAGAGTGAAATATAATATTTACTTCAGCTGTATTTTTTTAATTCAGAACTACTACTACTACTACTACTAGTAGTAGTAGTAGTAGTAGTAGTAGTAGTAGTAGTAGTAGTAGTAGTAGTAGTAGTAGTAGTAGCAGCAGCAGCAGCAACAACAACAACAACAACAACACAATATTATTATAATTTAATATGCTTGATATAGAGTAGATGTTAAAAAAATAATTTAGAATTGGGAATAATCAGGTCTGTTTTATTTCTAATGATAAATTCTTTATTTTAAATTCATTTTTGGAACAATTTTTTGGATTTTTTTTTTTTTTTTTTGCAATACTGAGTGGAGAATAAAGTAAAAAAATAAATATTTCTTTTGGTACAGGATTGTTTTATAACAAATCAATATAATAGAAAAGTAGATGAAAGATTAAATTCCACCATTTCCAAAAACAGACTGACTGCACTTGGTCCAGTGCACCTAAATGAAATTTTCCATGCAGTCATGCATAGCATTATAGCAATTAAATCAACTAAATACATATCACTTAAATTAACAGGCAGAAAAATCTATCACTGAATTCAATTACATAATATTATACATATATATCCATATATATATTATTCACACACACACACAAATAACATACATAAGCAAATATTCTTTAATGGTCATTGCCTTTAAAATAATAAATCTACAAATTCGATATTTCTCTATAAATACACCGTAATAAATGTTAAGGAAGCAGATGCCAATCTCTTTCTCTCTCTTTTTCTCTCTCTCTCAATGTTTTTAAAATACGTAAGCTGAACTCTAGCAGCAGAAAAACATTACATGAGGTAATAGTTTGCATTGGTTACTTTTCTTTTATGACTATTAAATCAGGGAGAAAATTTTTCCATAAATAATCATTCTTTTAAAAGGATTAGCATAATGTTGAAATATTTGCTAATGAAGACAGTTATATAAAATTCATGAAATGGACATCATTGTAGCTACTCCATCTCAGTTTTGCTCAGTATCTTTTGCAGATCCAACAACGTAACAATTGCTTATGATGTCTGATTGGTGCTAGCATATCCTCCCTTCTTTTTCGCTCAAAATTGATTTGTTATCAAAGAATATTTCATATAAATTCACTGAAATAAACTACAATAATGATAAACATTTATTGCAGACAATTTTTACAAAGTTAAGTATCTTATTTTTAGGAGAAAAGATATCATTTAACCTAATGGCATAACTTTTTGGAATAAAAAGAAAACACAAGTGTAAAGAATTCAACTGAAATACAATCCCTATGTAGAGAGATATGTGAATATATATGCTTTTGTATATATAAAACTCAGGTATATATTAAACAAAATAAAATTTTTTCAAGGTGTGTTAAATTTTTATACAAAATAAAAAATAGATTTTAAATTATGTAAAAGAAATTAAAAAATCAAAAGGAAAAGTACACCAAAATGACTGGTCTCCATATTTTTAAAACTATACAAGTATAGAAAAACATGGACCATCTTTTTCTTTTCTTACTGCTTCTTAAAAGAAACTTATTTATCCAAATTATGCAGGTACAGGTGTGGCTGTGCAGTTAGATTTACTTTCCAATCACATGGTTTTAGATTTAGTTCCACAGTGTGGAAGCTAGGACAAGTCTTCTACTAAAGTCCCAGGCTTTGTGAGTAAATTTAGTAGACGGAAACTGAAAGAAGCCCATATGTGTGTGTGCATGTGTCTCTCTCTCTCTCTCTTTGTCTTGACATCATGTGATAGTTGTGAAACAGTGTCACTGTCATACAAGCAATGTCACTCATTTCCAATATTCTTCAAAAACATGGCTGGCTACAGAGAATTATTACCAAGCTCAAAAACAGGTGAAGTTTGGCAACAGGAAAGGCATCCAGCTGTTGAAAATCTGCCTTAAATGTCATCCAATCTATGAAAGCATGGAAAAGTGGGCATTAAAATGATAATGATAATTATGTACTAAACTGTTTAACTCTTATGGAAGTGAAACATCATTGAACATAATCAAGGTTAAGTTAGTTAATCCAAATCTGATCTCTAATTTAAGAAGCTCTATTAAGAAATACAAATTAATGAGGAGAGCCTCTATGAAATGGTTTAACTAGCTAGAGACAGTAGTCAAATCTCCAGCAAATCATACCTTAAAATCTTTTAAAAAATTGAAAGAGATATTTATCCAAGATATATATACCTTAAAAACAAGGTGATCATGATTTGAACACCTTTACATACAGACAGGTTGACCTGGCACTTAACAATAACAACAAAGAGATGTTCATCACACATCAGAATTGCTATAATTTGAATTAAAGTCCCGTTTTAGTGACTTCTGATCAGTGCTATAACACTGATCATACATTTTGCTTTGACTGAGAGTATTTAGTCCAGTTAAGACTAACATGTGAAGAAACTACAGTTGAAAAATAGACCAGTCATGAGCAAACTAAAGCCTAACAAAAAAAAATTGCCTCCAAGTGTTTTCAGTACAACCCACCTGCAGTTGAGCCATGTCTTATGTGTTCTGCTTCTCTAAAAGCAGTTGCCCATGCCTGCTCTAGACAGAGGTTACAATATTCCATTGGACATTGGATCAGTACTCTATAAAATTACTAGTGATGAATAACAAATATTCATAAGTAAGACCTTTGGAGATATGCTGTGATCAGTGGTGGACTGGGTCTAAAAATATTGGTTGCCAGGAGACTAAAGGGGCCCAACTGCAACTATGATCCTATCATTTATTTATTTATTTATCTATTTATTTTTTTGTTAAAAGTATTCTTTTCAACTGTCTCCAAACACAGCCAGGCTGAAATAATTAATGCATTCTTCCAAGAGTGAATAAAAAGTTCTCAAACTTGAGGGGATGAGCCCCTTAGATACTAACATGGGCCTCCATATATAAATTCTAATGGTGCAGGGGCCTACTTGCCATCGGGGTGGCTGGCAACCTGGCCAGTCCGCCACTGACTGTAATTGAGAAGACCCAGCAAGTAAAGTGAGATCACAGCCGTAGCCTATACCAGTGTTGCATAACGAGCCCATTTAAAAGTACCCTTGAATCATCAGGTGATACACTGCGCTTGAGAAGACCTATTGAGTTAAGTAAAATCAAAATCAAATCAAGATCGAAACCAAAATGGAAATTGTAGTTATGGCTGATGCCAGTACCACCTGACTGCCACCCATGCTGGTGGCATGTAATAAGCACCATTTAAGCATGGCTTGGTGCCAGTGCCACCTGAATGGCTCCTGTGCTGGTGGCACGTAAAAAGTACCCACTACACTCTCAGAGTGGTTGGTGTTAAGAGGGACATCCGGCTGTAGAAACATTGCCAGATCGGATTGGAGCCTGGTGCAGCCTACTGGCTCGCCAGTCCCCAGTCAAACCATCCAACCCATGCCAGCATGGAAAACAGGCGTTAAACGATAATGATGATAAATAAAAAGAACACTTTACAGAAAGAAAATTTAAGAAAACTGGTTGAAAACATCAAATGAATAAATTGCTATATTTGTCTGCATTAAATGCTTTTCCATGGACATTATAATTACATAAGTTCATTGTCTTTTGTTGTTTTAACATCTACTATTTCCATTCTTGCATAACTCACACAGAATTTGTTGAGGCAGATATTCTACCACCAGATGCCCTTCTTGTGACCAACTCACACTTGTTTTCCCATGGGCAGACATCTTTTCACAGAAGATTGGAAACAAAGTACACCACTTGCATAACAGTGATGCTTACATACAACTTTCACACAATGCCAAGGCAAAGAGACAGTAACACACACACACACACACATATATATGTTGGGCTTCTTTCAGTTTCTGACTATCAAATCTACTCACAAGGCTTTGGTGAGCCCGGAGCTTAAGAGACACTTACTTCAGGTGCCACACACTGAGACTGAATCTGAAACCAGGTAGTTGAGAAACAAACTGTTTAACACAGCTTGTGTTTATAAGTCATTATATAAGATAATTACAATTTAACAAGATTACATAGCTATTTTGTACCTATATGCATATCTAAAAACATGGCTGTATATTTTGTACATTATATTTGCCATGTGACAGTGGCCAAATAACACAAGCAACTGAATTGCTGTGGTATTTCAGAAGAATTCCTCTTCATATAGCGATCTACAAAAATTCAGAATGCAGAACCTACCCATCTCCCCTTCAAGCCATACAAGTTCTGTAAGCTAATAAAGCATGAATTTTTATAATAATTTTGCTGTTTACAGCAATAACCTGTACCGCTGTATGGAACCTACCTATAAGTAGGGAACTGGGCCATTAATAAAATATATTGGTTACAGGCACAGTTGAAATACTGATAGGATGCAATACACTAACTAAACACACTTGTAAATTAATATACACTATGTTGGTTGGACAAATATTTCCCTCATAATTGAATTCCTAAAAGATTATAAAGAATTTAGAAGTGCTTAACAAGAAAAATCACAAATTTAATGCTTAATAAAAGTATATTTTGAATAAGTGCTAATTTAACAATGTCTGAAATAAGAGAATACTTTGGATAAAATTAAATAGCTCCATATAAACAAAGACTTTTAAATCAAATTACAAATAGACTGGGAAAACAAAAAATGTTAAGTACAAAAGTTTATTAATTTCTGGATATATCATGACATAATTCTAGTGTATTGTCTTGACAAGGATATTCTAAAGTGGTTTTGAATTGCCTTCCTCAGATGGACAGGAAATATGAGATTACTAATTATTTGGGAACAGGAATAGTGTTTTTCCCAAGGAATGAGATAGCTACAAGTGGAAGCCAAAACTAGAGAAGAATAAAAGTTCTGTTAAAAGGACAGAATTCTTTTTTTTCCTTTTTTTTTTTTTTGAGAACAAAATATGGTGCCAACTTCAAACAGAAAAAAAAGATGAATTTCTTAGATACCAAAACTGAAATATTGGCATATTTTCAACTAACTGATAGTTTTAACAAATTATCATTCTAAAAGTTAAAAGTTATTTGGGGAAGTGTTAGTGACTAAATTCAAGTTTTCTTATCTATTGCAGTTTAAATGATACAAAAACTGCAAATGTGTTTGTTTATCAGTGGAGTGATTATCTGAGTATGCAGCCACTTTCATTATACTTATTTAGCTAACTTCATCAAACATAGCAATAGTTTGTAGGTTACCAGGAACACTTCAGAGGAGGTGTGGCTAGTTATATCATCTGACTGCATCCATCTAAGCCTGCACTACAGACTCTAGGCATAACTTAGTTGTTTTTCAAAATAATAATGATTTTAGCATCTGCCTTAATTTCACTATTTTGATGGCAAGCAGTAATTATTGAGCATTTTCTATCTGAATAATGAGAAATGTGAATGAAAATAGCACAAGTATACTTGAGTGTTTATGTTCATTATTACACTTACAAATAGGAATAATAATATATCGGGTGGTTAGTTAAGTGTGATCAAAACAAAACTCGTTTACAAGATTTTCAATCAAAGTAACAGTAGAAAACCATATGAATAACAAATATGGCTCTGTGGTGATTAAAGAAGTGTAATTAGTGCAATAGTATCTAATCTCTTTTACTGAAAATGAATGAAAATGTATTAGACAGAAACTGTAAGAAACAGAAATATTTACACTTCAAAGAATTCTCTGGTTTTGGATACTAACTAGACGTTTTTGTTTTTGTTTTTTCTTGTATTCAAACTGTTGGGAAAGAAATTATATATTTTTAGCAGAATGGAATATGAGAAAAGGAAATGCAGACTAAAAGAAACTGCTTGATTTTGCAGGGTTGAAATGCAAAGTATGATGAAATAAAAACAACAAAATCTTCATTCCAAGACCAAGCTTAGATTAATAAAGAACAATTTCATCTAAACAATATGCTCCTAGAGAATAAGCTACACACTATCAGGGCCAGATTAAGACCCATCGAGGCCCTAAGCACTTAAAAGATTTTGGTGCCCCCATAAAAAATTACGTAATTCAAAATATAAACAATAACAATCTATAAAATGAATTTTTATTTTTCAAAACGAAACAAAACAGTAAGAGGGAAAATAACATTTATTTTTGTATACTTCTACTTTATTTATATTTGAAAAGTTTCCTCCTACTTTTTTGAGTTGCAAAGTCTTTGATCAGATCTTCAAAATTAATCTTAGGTAACACATCTGCATCTATACTTAATAGAGATAAAGGCATCCCGAATATCATTTTAGCAAGTTTAAAGTGATTTCTTTTGTGCCATAAACTATTTACCATTTCTGTGGTACCCCCTCCTTCTCTTGATGCCTGAAGCACATATTGTGCTTAATGGTTAATCCAGTGCTGCATACTATAACCAAATATAGTATGGCTTCGCATAAGTAAGTGGGAAAACATTGATCACCCAGGTTACCCAAGCAACCAGTTGATAAAAACTCCCATTAAAAGGTATTTAAAATATAAACACAAGCAAGAGTAATCAGCTGATTAAAATTTTTAGGCAATACAGATTGGAGCTCATATAGTTTCTAAAGATAACTAGTGAAGGTTGTTCATATGTTTTAGACTTATTAGACCACCTCAGCAGCACACATCTTATTCAGCTGCTAAGGCTAAGACTGATCAACACACATACATATGCATACATATATATATATAATATACATGCATGTACATATATAAATACATACATACATATATATATATATATATATACATCACCATTTAACATCCATGTCCCATACAGGCAGGGGTTGGATGATTTGACAGGAGCTGGCAAGGGAAAGGACTGCACCTGGCTCTGTCTGTTTTGGCATGGTTTTTATAGTTAGATGCCTTTCCCTAACACAAACCACTTTACAGAGTAAACTGGGTGCTTTTCACGCAGCACCAGCAAGGTCTGTGTGTGTGTGTGTACACATATCGATACACACATACATACATCTCATTGTGGAAATGACAAGGTTTCAGGAGTTGTGATGATTTGTTGTACTCAAGAAGACACATCAAACTAAGTAAAATCACTGTCATCCTTACATAGAGGCTTGTCCTTAACAGGTGCCAGTGCTGCATAAACACACCTTTGCTGGTAGCACATAAAAATACACCCAGAACACTCCGTAAAGTGGTTGGCGTTAGGAAGGGCATCCAGTTGTAGAAACCACGTCACAACAGACAATGAGTCTGGACAGCTTTCCAAATGGCCAGCTGCTGTCAAACTGTCCAATCCATGCCAACATGGAAAATGGACATTAAACAATGATGATATATACATGTATGTATACAATAATCTCTTGCCACATCACAGTTCACCTATCATGCACTTAGAACATCGTAGTTCAGCTGTTGTGCACTCAGTACATCGCAGATTTTTCTGGCTAATGTATGTAAATTTATATTGTGGACTCCTCAGTATATTGCGGTTTTCTGCAGCCAATAAGTATTTATATTTTTTCAGATTTTAATTATTTCTGTGGGAGGTTTTGGAACATAACACCTGCGATAGTCAAAGGATTACTATATATATAAACCAGTGGGATGGCATCATTCAAAAGCTACAACAATACAAGGAGGTGCATTGTGTCCAGCAGTATATAACAATATATGATAGCCTGGTTGACAGTGATTATATATATCAACCAAAGCAAAAGAAATCCTGATCTCCGTCTTAAGGAGAGTCACTCATACTGAGGATGAAAACAAAAATATAAATATAAATGTCCAATTTGTAGTCACCCATAATCTTAGTAACCACATCCTACATTCAGCCAAACGATACCTCCCAATTCTACATCAATCATCTAATTTCCAACAAATGATTTAAAAAACCACAAACCATCAAGAGCAAAAACAACCACCAAATTTCAAGAGACTCCTAATGTGAGATTGACATCAGAGAAAGAAATAATGCAAGTAACAAACTGTGGAGACACTCATTGAACAAGGAACAAGCAAAAGATTCAAGAATGGGAAGGAATTGAAAATGAATGCAAACATAAATTGCAAACAAAAAAAATCTCATCTACTGCATCACATGTCCATACTGCAATGAAAATTACATTGGGAAAAAAACAGACAAAACTAACCAGCCGTGTAACTGTGTATAAACAGCAAATTAAAGATCAATCTCTTAGAAATCTTCCATGTAGTAAACATCTAGATATCTGTGCAAATGGAAAATTTAAAATATTTCCCTTTTACAAAATAAAATATGAATTAATCATCAACTATGAAAAGCAAAAGAGCACTTCATAAGAATTCTAAATCCAAAACTAAACCTGAAATAGTCAGCACTATTACTAAAAACAACTTCCTCTATACTTAGCTCAGAGCATTTGTTTGGTAAGTTGAACAATAAAAGCATTTACACACAATACACAAACTTCTAAAAAGGTTGGTGACATTCTATAAATTAAAAATGTTTAAATAGTTAACTTTTTAGCAAAATCTTTCTTCAATTATTGTGACTATCAAGTAGTTTTCACAAAAGCTTATATATAT
>NC_068985.1:22280498-22295463 GCF_001194135.2 Octopus bimaculoides
ATATATATATATATATATATATATATATATATACATACACACACACACACACACATTATTTAATAACAGTTTGACTTAGTTCCATGTAACTTTACGTTTCATAGACTTGTAGAATGAACCAAAGTCATCAGGCATCTAGAAGCAGAATAACAGGATACAAGACAAATTCAAGATGGCTTCTAGATGTTAGACCTCTATTGATCAACTCAGATCACATGGTGTTCTTAGTCTGGAAGTGACATCAATTATCTACGTTGTTCTTAGCCCAGCTGGATGGACAGTATGTAGCTGTCACGACTGTGTCTGGAAGCTGCAGTGTGGTTTTATTTGGCAACATCAGTTCGTTGCATTTGCTGCTGCACACACTATCTCCAGACGCCTCACAAATTAGGTTCATTTTACAAGCCAACAAAACCTTAAATTGCAAGGAGCTGAGTCAAACTTATTAAATAACATAACGCCTACAAATGTGTTGACTGCCACTTCCTTTTAGCTGTCCACTCACTTGTATATGTGTGTGTATATATTTTTTTTCTCCATGTTTTTCTCCTTGTTTTCTCCGTATTCTTTCTGTTGAAGAGCGTAGCTCGAAACGTTAAAGACTTTCTCTATTCCCGAGTGTTAAACTAATACATCCTTTTGTTGTTTACACCACCTGTCCTCGTCTGTTGTTGTTTTTTTCGTAAATTCTCCCATATATATATATATATATATATATTCACACACATATATATAGACACATACACGCACACACATATATTAGACACATACGCATTATGTGTATGCGTGCATTGTTCCATTAATTGGTGGGATCAACAAAAGTACTCCATCCAGTGAGCAATAAATATAATTCGATATACACAGGACTACAAATTGAGCTATTATTGTAAGCATGAAATTTATAATAGCTCAATCTTAAACCTTGTGTATATTAAATTACACACACACATAAAGAGAGTGAGAGATGGAGTAGGGGTGAAAATACTTTTGGGGAATATTCTGCATTCCCAATACAAATACACTAGTATCTCTTATATGCAACATAGTGGGTTGAAAATCTATCAGCCAGCTGATTTTATCTCTTCTTGGTTCCTACTGGTCATTCATTCTCTCCCTCTCTTCTAAATGTGAATAACCATGCAGCTTCTCTACAAGAACCTGCTCCTCTCCACATTTTCCTCATACTTTAAACACTCGTCCCCTAGCATAAAGCTTATGCCCTCTCCCTTGGGATTTGTAGTCTTGCAAGCTGCATGAAACCTCAAGAGTACAGGTGCACAGTAGCACCCAGTACACACTTTAAAGTGGTTGGTGTTTAGGAAGTGCATCCAGTCATAAAAACCATACCAAAGCACACACTGGAGTACAATGCTCATCATGAATGCTTAAGATCCTGTCATACCATTCAATCCATCCCAGCATGGAGCATGGATGTTAAATGATGATGATCACTTAATACTGTCAGTTAAATAGGATGTTTGCTGATGAAGTCTAATGAGGACAAAATGTCTTACTTCACCAGTTGATTCTAAAGAGCAGCTCCATTCAAATCTGTATTGTCCATATAGGCACTAGCACAGCAAGGGGGCAGTAGGAGCGATACTTTTGGGTCTACTGTAAGCAATTTGTGTTTTTTCTGTGGGATCCAGGGGCAGCAAACGGAAGGGCTGCCCCGAGTAGAACACACTCTAGCTACGCTAATGCATATAGGCCAAAAAATTTCAATCAACTGATCTTAGAATACTTCCCTTGCTTATTTCATTTAGATTTTTGACACATTAAGTTTTTGTCTACTTATATATTCACAGTTAATTGATCTTTTACAGTTCATTATATTACATTGAGACCCTATCAAATTTTATAATAAGATTGTGCAACAAAGATCAGATGTGTGGTCAACAAAATAAACATATGTTATATTTGTAGATGTATTGACTGTTCACATCAAAGGAGTTTTCTTAGAAAGTAGTGATGTAGCTAAAGAGAAGTATAGTGCTATTTCCATGATATATATATATATATATATATATATATATATATAAAATTGGTTAAGTAAATAATGCTTAAATCAGATTATTGAAATTGAGGCAGATGCTAAGATCAGTTATGTTGGAGAAAAAACAAAACATCTAAATTATGACTGGAGCCCGTAGTGCAGATATCAATGGATGCAGTTGGTGCATGTATGCCGCCACTCCTCTGAAGTGATCCTGGTCTATTTGTGAAAGTTAAGTGGGTGCTTTAAAACAAGAGTACCTAAATATTAGGAAATCACAACACTAATTAAAATAGATATACTAAAGAGAATATTCTTTGATGGTGTGACTGAAAAAAGTGAATTTTTAACAAATATAGATAGATTTAGGATATTTATAATATCCATAGGTCAGAGTGAAACTTCAGTGAATCTGATCAGATTTATAGTTTAGAGACTTTTATTTAAAAGAAATAGTTGCAGCTAGTCTTTAAGTAATTACTGTCTGTAGGGTATTCTATAGAAACAAGTATAGTTAATATATATTATGGATTGATTTGCAATATTGATTTTAGAATAATTGCCATAACAATGTAATGATTGGGGAGAAGGGGGTTAAGTAAGATAGGAACTGCTCATTTGTCTTTCCAATAACTATAGACATAAAGGCGATTGATACAAAGAGTTTGATATTTCTAAAGATGTTGGCAACACAGTATCTAACCACATACATTTTGATAGAACTGAAGCAAAACTACCTCCTCTCTTGATGAACAGATATAAAGTATATAACTGGCTTTAGAGAATAGTTAAGAATTTTTTCTGTAAATATCACTAGAAAGAAAGAGATAGAGAGATAGCGATAGAGAGATAGAGACAGAGAGATAGAGACAGAGAGATATAGATATAGAGAGATAGATGGATGGATAGATAGAAATAGATAGAGATAGATAGACAGAGATATAGAGAGATAGAGGGATAGACAGATAGAGAGATGTGTGTATGTATGTATATATATATATATATATATATATATTCTTTTACTCTTTTACTTGTTTCAGTCATTTGACTGCGGCCATGCTGGAGCACCGCCTTTAGTCGAGCAAATCGATCCCAGGACTTATTCTTTGGAAGCCTAGTACTTATTCTATTGGTCTCTTTTGCCGAACCGCTAAGTTACGGGGACATAAACACACCAGCATCAGTTGACAAGCGATGTTGGGGGGACAAACACAGACATACAAATACATACACACATACATATATACGACCGGCTTCTTTCAGTTTCCGTCTACCAAATCCACTCACAAGGCTTTGGTCGGCCCGAGGCTATAGTAGAAGACATTTGCCCAAGATGCCACGCAGTGGGACTGAACCTGGGACCATGTGGTTGGTAAGCAAGCTACTTACCACACAGCCACTCCTACGCCTATAATCATTAATGATTTTTACTATACAATGTCTTGTTTACTACTTTTCAGTTGACTGTGGCAGCATAAACAACTCCCATTTTGAATTGTCCTTGACAGACTTCTTATCATTCCTCTATCAATTTCCTCATCTTCAAGTGACTAAAAGAGAATTTCCTTTCTTATTAATGCTCATAAGTTCAATTAAACTCAGTCTACCCTGAGAAAATGCATCCAGCATTTTATAAGTGTAGGTGTGGCTGTGTGGTTGAGAAGATTGCTTTCCAATCATGTGGTCTTGGGTTCAGTCCTACAGTAGCCTCAAGCTGAACAAAGCTTTGTGAGTGGATTTGACAGATGTAAACTGAAGGAAGTATATTGTATGTTATATATGTGTGGGTACTCTTCATCATCATCATCATCATCGTTTAACGTCCGCTTTCCATGCTAGCATGGGTTGGACGATTTGACTGAGGACTGGTGAAACCGGATGGCAACACCAGGCTCCAGTCTAATTTGGCAGAGTTTCTACAGCTGGATGCCCTTCCTAACGCCAACCACTCCGAGAGTGTAGTGGGTGCTTTTACGTGTCACCCGCATGAAAACGGCCACGCTCGAAATGGTGTCTTTTATGTGCCACCCGCACAAGCCAGTCCAGGGGCACTGGCAACGATCTCGCTCGAAAATCCTACGGGAGCCAGTCAGGCGGTACTGGCAACGGCCACACTCTTGTCTAGACATTTTGTGATAGTTGTAAATGAACATCATACAAGCAAGGTTGTTCATTTCTAGTTGTTTGTGAAAAACATATCTAGCTATGGGAAAATATTACTTTCCTTGGAAATAAGGTGAGAGCTGGAAATAGGAAAGGCTGCATGCTATACAAAACCTGCCTTAAATTGTCTGACCCATGCAAGCATGGAAAGTGACATTAAATGATGATGACTGTAAGCTTTGTCTTCACTGTGCAGTCAATAATACTGTGATATGGTTTTAAAAAAATAATCATTTTCCCAAAGAGAAAATAAGTGATTATCAATCAACAAAGTCTTCTCATTAGATTTTTTGCAAGTGTACACTTTGTAAATATTGCATTACAGAACAAATTGCAACTTCTTTAACTAACCTAAGTAACAGAGTACTGAAAATGTTACTACGCATTTTTGATATTTACCATTTAAACTGGCTACATGATAAATATTTTTTTAAATATCATCATCATTTCACCATCCACTTTTCCATGTACACATATCTGCTCAATATGTTGGGCAGATTTTCTACAGCCAAATGCCCTATGTATCACCAATCCATATCTGTTTCCAAGTAGGATAACATTTCCCCATAACCAGACATATTTTCAAAGATTGGAAATAAAGGACACTGCTTCTATGACAGTTACACACATTTCCAACTATCATCTGATGTCAAAGCAAGGAGGTGGTAACACACACTTTGTACACACAATAGGCTTCTTTCAGTTTCTGTCTACCAGATCCATTCACAAGGCTTTGGTCAGCTCGGAACTATAGTAGAAGACATTTACCCAAGGTGCCACACCATGGAACTGAACTGAAGCCATGTGGTTGGGAAGCAAATTCTTACCATACAACCATGTCTGCGCTTTTATTTATTCAAAAAACACTGCATGGTTTATACAAAAATATCTGATAATATAGACAAATGATTCTTTTAAAAATAATCAGCTCTAACTTCACACAGAATTACATAGCTGTAACAAGATGCCTACATCCTCTATTCTTGTAGATGCTTATTCTTAAATCTTCACATCAGTTTATCCCAAACAGCCTTCCTATTTCAGTCCTGTTACATATTTCTTTCTAATCACATTAGAAAAAAAATTACATGAATGCAATTCTAGTTGTTTCTAAATATGTAAACAAAAATAAAATTGTTTTTTAAAAGTTTCATGAACTAGTTTAACATCCTCCTCCCTAAAATATGTTAAGGGGAAGGATATTTAATTGACAAAACTTGGTGAAGGGAAGTTAAAATAGCCACACGAGATGAAAGTATGAAACAAAATGTGACATTTTGCTAATGTAAAAATCAATATATATTAGAACCCATGATTGACGACATATTGCAACCTTAAGCCCAATTTATCTTAAATAGGATGGTTTGCAGTGAGGAATGTTTAATTACCATGATTTAGGAGTGGGGGGGGGGGGCATTTAAATAGCTACTCTAGCAAGAAAGGATGTTAAAGAGATCCAGTTTTATCTCCTGAACATTATGGAAACATAATGATTTACCAAATCAATTTGAAGACATTTATAGCTACAAATTCTTTACTTATAAGTAAGCTGAAATATGAATACTTCCTTTTCAGTGTTGATACTTTAAAAAATAGTATAATCAACTTACTTAGAAAAAAATACATTATATTTGCAGTTCTTTCCATTTATGCACACACATATGTTTGCATGCCTTCACAGCAGGGCCTCTTTCAATGGTACAAATATAAGCAGGTTTCTACTACAGATGTCATGAATTACTAGTTAATTTAAAGTACATTGTAGCTCTTTTCATTTATGTGCGTCCATATATGTATGCATGCCATGACAGTAGGGCCTCTTTCAATGGTAACAAACATAGGCAAGTTTCTACAACAGATATCATGGATTGCCAGTTCACATAAAATTCATAGCAATATCCTTATAGATTCGTTATTGTAGTGGGAAGAAAGCACATGATTGCATTACATGAGAACTATAGCTTGTTTTCTCATCAATGTTTTGCTAGTACTTTCTAAATTAACCATGAAATAGTGCTAATGGTAAGTGTGTATGTATATATTTATGCTTATAAAAGTGTTTAAAGAGCTGAATTTGAGTTGGATATTATCATTGTTTTAACATCCACTTTCCCATGTTCCCATGGGTCAGATGGAATTTGTTGAGATGATTTTTTTTACAGCCAGATGCCCATTCTGTTACCATTTCTCACCTGTTTCTTGGCATATTAATATTCCCTGACAGCAAGACCAGTTTTCATGGAAAATTGGAAACAAAGGACACTGCTTACATGATGGTCAAACTTGTTTACAACTGTCAGCATCATATGCACACACACACACACACACTACATTTCTTACAGTTTCCATCAGCCAAATTCACTCACAAGACTTTGGTTGGCTCAGCACCATAGTAGAAGACACTTGCCCAAAGTGACAAGCATCGGGACTGAACCCAAAGCCATGTGATTGGGAAGCAAACTTCTAACCACACAGCTATGCCTGAACCAACCATATATATACTCTTTTACTTGTTTCAGTCATTTGACTGTAGCCATGCTGGAGCACCGCCTTTAGTCGAGCAAATCGACCCCAGGACTTATTTTTTGTAAGCCTAGTACTTATTCTATTGGTCTCTTATGCCGAACCGCTAAGTTACGGGGATGTAAACACACCAACACCAGTTGTCAAGCGATGTTGGGGTGACAAATACAGACACACAAACATATACACACATACAGATATGGCCGCAGCTCTAAGCTGAAACTATAAAAAAATTTTAAAAATATACGATGGGGTTCTTTCAGTTTCCATCTACCAAATCCACTTACAAGGCTTTGGTCGGCCCGAGGCTATAGAAGAAGACACTTGCCCAAGGTGCCACGCAGTGGGACTGAACCTGGAACTATGTGATTGGTAAGCAAGCTACTTACCACACAGCCACTTCTTCACCTATGTCAATTAACAATTGATATGTTTAATTATACAGTGAGAATATCACCATCATTTTAACATTCACTTTTCTCTACCTGCATGGGTCAGACAGTTCATTGAGGCAGATATTCAACAGCCCTTCCTGTCACCAAGCAAGGTAGCTACTCTCCTCGGCCACATTCTTGCAGAATACTGGAAAGGAAAATCCCCACTTGTATGATGATGATATTTACAAGGCTTCCATAGGTCCAAGGCAATGAAAAAAAAAGACTTGGGACTGGACCCAAAATCATGTGGTTGGGAAATGTTAACAACACAGTCATACCTGCATTTACCGAAATTTGTATACTACAGAAGTCTATAAGTACTAGAGTTTATACCACCTTGTTTGTTTTGTTTTATAATGATAGAAAGGAATTATAATTCTTTTGCTGCATCTTTTATTTTATGATTGTTCAGGAGTGAAGGGCTGCATTTATGACCTTTTATTCTTTCAAGGTCTTTGAGAATGCTAAGAGGAAATCATCCTCAAATAGGGAGACCTGGCCCAAATGTTAACAATGTAAATTCCACTAAAGGTACCTAAGGATCAGGTAGTCGTGTTAAAGCAGGTGACAGATTAAGTGCTATAAATTGAAATGAAAACTTAGAGTTTGGTCTTCTTAAAGGCAAGAAATTAAACTTTCAATAAATATTTAAATTACTTCCAGTATAGACTGACTTTGCTGGATTTAGTCTTGTTTATATGAAATTGCAATCTCCATGAGAGACTATCGTGTTAAATGTAACGCTCCCAGATGGTAATTTTAGCATTGCCCTACAGAGTGATGCAATCTTACAGGTTTATTTCATTTTGTCTTCAGGATTTCTTCTATGCATCTTCTGAAAAAAAACCAGCTTGTCAAGTCCTCATTAATGGGTGTTTTAGATATTTCCAGTCAGTGCGAAGGCCTGGCAGGCAGTGACAGGATTGAACAAATCAGTATACAAAACGTGGCGGTGGAGTCTATGATGGTCTCAGTGTAAGAATGTACGTTGTAAATAGGTGGTTAATAGACAAGTTGAAAAGTGTTAAAATATAACTGAGCACTAAGGTACACCTGGTTTGGTTTAATACATTTGAAGATCACTCCTTAAACACATATTGGTATGCTTCAACTTACTAGGCAGCTTTCAGTCCAGTTTGTAAGTAACAAGTGGTAACGGGGAAGTTTGGCATGGACAACCGGCTTTGGGAGAAGATACCTAAGCTTGGTCAAAGGTTTACCTGATGTCAAGGGCAACAACTTTGCTTTTGCCAAAATTTTCAAGGGCAAGACATCATATCATGGTGTAAAATGGAGAAGAGATGGTCCGTGGTGGATCTATCTCTTCAGAACCCATAATAGAGATCTTTGCGGTCTAAAATATGATTCAAAGTGGTATAAGAATTAGTTCGCACCGGTTGTGCCTAAAACCTTATGAATGACAGATGTAAAAGAAGCCGGTTGTTGGTAGGGTAAGAAGGTTGGCGTTTGTTGAAGACAAATTAAAGACGAATGCGTCCATATATTTGCCTCATTTGAAAATATTACCGAAAGAGGATAAAACATATTCTTCACAACAGACATATTCTTATACAGCGATTGATAAGAACACTATATCTAGCATCTATCGGAAAGTATTCCCTAATTAGCAAAATTATAGCATGATATTACAATAGTAAAGATTAATTACAGATTCCTGAAATTCTACCGGTAATGTTGCAGACTACGGTTGTTTCCCTCATTTGACAAAACTAAAATATCGGCTTTCCTACGCGTAATTAATGAAAAAAAAAAAAAATCTTCGCAATACTTGATCTTAGCACACAGAAAATAATACCTCAATACACATAGATATACAGATTAGTAGTCACAGCTGTATCTATGAAATGTATGTATGAATGAATGTATGTATGATATCTATGTTTTATTTATGTAGAGGCAGGCGCTTCTAAATTCTACGATAGCAGAAAATACAAAGAGAAAATTAGATTTCAAACATTACAGATAATTTCTTTTGATAAATAGAAGTAGACGGGTAAGAAAGAAAAATATGGAAAGCAAAAGAAAAAAAAACTCCTGATACTGAAGGACGGGATTTGGTTCAAAGATATACAAACCATTGAGTATCACCTGCCGATCGCAGAAAAAAAAATAATAATGCAACAAATTCTAATCATCCAAAACGTCTCTGAAGGCAGCAGCTTCATGTGTTTTATGTTGTGTGCAACGATGTTAAATGTTGACAGATTAGCAGCATATATCGTGGGTGGGAGACAGAAGAGAAACTAAAGTTAATCTTTTAGTCTTAGAAACAATATATATATATATGTTCGACTGACAGAACAACCAGCATCAGTAACGCTGCAGTAATCTATCTAGAATATACGATGGTAGCTGCAATAAAAATCGGTTAAATAGTTGGTCTACTGTGTAAATTACAAAAATGCTAAGTACCTAAGTATGTTCAAATAAGTCAATAAATATATGTATAAACAAACAAGTGTAAGGATTATTCGTGTGTGTGTGTGTGTGTGTGCACCAATGCATATGTAATGTATCGTATATATTGTGTGTGCGATCTGATGAATATTGACGATTAGATTTCTTTTCTCCTCTTCTCCATCTTTTAGATAAGGGTATATTCATAGGAAAGCGCATATTGAATATCTACAAATTTATGTTGCTTATATCTTTTCAGAAATTTTCACAATTTCTCAACAGCCTTTTTTTTTTTTTTAATATCATTTTAAATGTTACCATATCGACAAACAAGATAAGTATTTTGTACAGTAAAATGCGTCAATTTATCGCTGCAGATAATCGGGCATTGTCCGCAAGTTTGCTTTAAGTTTAATAAACCTTAATTTATTAACCATTTCATGAAGAAAGTACAAGAAAACTGTAGCTGCGTGTTTCATGTTGTATAGAAATAGCAGAAGATCTTCGGCAGCCAGTACTGGATGGCTTCCGAATGTTGTGCGTATGTGTAGTGTCAGACCAACACTGTCAGTCGAAAGAATGTACGCAAAACAAGAGACAAAAACCTCTCGCTTGATCATCTCAACTATTTTCAAGAAATGCAAGTAAAAAAATTCAAAACATACCTAAAATACACAGGGCTTAATCCAGGTGTGCTTCACTACGTCTGTTACTAGGAGCCAGTGAGAAATGGTAAAATATCCGTCGATGAGCGGCAAACATCACATACATGGTCCGTGTGCCGATCGAAGACCAAAACAAAATTTGAGTAAATGGCTGGTAACAGTAGTCGGCGGGGCGGTTGGAGTGGCGGTAGTAGCAGCAGCAGCAGCGGCGGCGGCAGTGATTAGAACTCGGTTGGTCGATGGTGGTGACGGACCACAGTGATATCGTAGAGAAATCACACGAGATCACACGATATTTTTAGAGTTCCGCTTCATTCTGTATACAAGGTGCGATATTTTAATTCAATTCTAGTCAAATGTACGTAAACATACATAAATTTACCCCAAAATGGAGTGCACTTTTTAAACCATACTTTATTCCAGTTGCAAATAATCTATGTTTAGCCAAGAAAATATAAAAATATACAAAGTAACTTTTTACGCACCCGAATGATTGAAATATGTTTCTTTTTGATTTCTTTTTTTTTTTCATAATGCAATTAACAGGTGTTGTGTATTCGTTAACTTTTTTTATAAAATTAAACTTTACACATTTCAGTAGCAAAAAAAAAGTCTTATGTAACTCAGTCTATCAATTGTTAAACAAAATTTATCTGAAATATTTTTATTGTTTTTTACTTAGACAAGCATGCGTTTTATAGATGGGTCTTAAAGATTAGCTTAATTTTGTATGTCTGTTTTGTAAATATCTCTACTAGCAAAAAGGATGAGGTGAGACGCAGAAGTAGCCAGGTGCATGGCAAACCAGTGTCATGCGCTTCTGTATGTCAGCCACAGTTGCTGGTTCACCAGCCCAGCTAGGGATCCACTGGCTCTATTCGTCGAGCTGTGACAGCAGTTTGATTAGGATTTTGACCGAATAGTGTAAGGGGTTGCCAAATGAGATGTGGAATTTTGGACGGAGACTGACAGGGGAGATATGTATCAATGTGGCTGGAAACTATGTCCTCCACATATTCATAGTGAACTTTGCAGTTCATCGTTTTGGGACAGAGGAGCCCAAACCCATACCATCAATTTATGCGCCAAACCACAGGATAACGAGGAGGTTGAAAAGGCCACCCTAACAGACTAGACAGTCTTCAGGGAGGAGCTCCGAATACTGACAAGAAGAGTTGCAGGAGAGAGCAAGAGGAGAGCTGTATTCCTGGTTAACCTTTAGATTAATGCAGTAGCTCCTCAGAAGAGAACTGGTCAATTGACCTGTTCCAAGGACACCGTTAATGAGTGCTTAGAGCAACAGTGAGAGAGGGCCCAACCACCAAGTCTTTGCAAGACACTTCTAAACATCAAGACCAACTGGATTTCTACTTGGAGTAGCCTTGCTTGAAAATAAAAGTAGTATGAAGGTAAAGATCTAACTTGGCACCAGGCCTAAGTAGATTCCCATAAAATGGTCTACAAGAACTAGTGAAAGGCTTTGGAAGGCCCGGAAGGTGATTTGAAGGAGAGTTGCCTAATCATAGAGATGTGGAGAAGGGATATACATACCTAAAGAAGAGAGCTGAGAATATCAACCAACTTTGCATTGTCCAAGTATGGAAAGATTTTTTTTTCAGTATTGTGTCCAAGAGACTTTTCCACTTTCTGCTGAACAGTATCATCATCAGCATATCAGTACAGAAGGGAGACATACCAGGAGTCCCTAGCTGCCTTGAACACACAGGTGTACTGACATAACACATCAAGGAGAAATGACAGGAAATAGAGGACCTGGTTGTTCTGTGGCTGGATTTGGCCAACACTGCACAATCTAGTTGAAGTTGTTCTAGAAAGACACTATATTCTCCAAAGGTAAAACTACATCATCATGAATGGCAGGGTCCTCTTAAGATAAGAGTAAGGCAACCACACATCAGTGACAAAAATAGTGCAGAAAACTAAGTGGATCCTCTGGGAACTAAAGAAGTTTGTGGCATGGGAACAGATGAGTTTCAAACCTGCAAAATCCCAATGCATGGTTTTGTAGAAAGGATAAGAGGGTGGGTATGGGAAGATCAGATTCTATCCCACAGAAAAACCAGTGAAAAGTCTTCAGTTGCAATCTGGAGGACATCAATTCCATCAAGACAGAGCTGTGTACAAATCAGGGCTACCAGGAAGATCCAAGGCTTGGGTTTACCAACATCGGATCCTTGAAAAATTACTCTAGCCTTTGCTTGTCTACAAAAGTCCCCATGACAGTAGCAGAGGGCTTAGAGTTCGTGGTGAGCAGCCACCTTTGCCATGCTCTTAGAGCACATTGTACTATATAGAAACAGTAACAAACTAAGGTTTCTGTTTAATTCTGTCAGGGAAGAATTTATGGTGTCACAGGTATAAGAACATTTATAGGACACCAAGGTGTCTAGCACAGAGATTACTGTGAGAACAGGAAGGAAACAAAATGTAGTCCATCAAGTAGTTGAGCAGCCTTCCTTGGTGGTGTAGAACAAGACAGGGTTGGATTTGAATGCTCTACAACAAGTCAATATGACATGGTTAGCAAGCATCAGTGGAGGAAGAGTGGGCAAGCAAAGCAGTGACACTATGAAAACAGTGCCTGGATGAAGTAGGAGCAGGCAATGGAGTCGAATTATCATTTGATAGAACATCTGGAACTGGAACCCATAGAGGATCAAGTTCTTATCCTGTGCATCAAATCTATTTACATAAGGCATACCTCTGGTGTTCTATGACGGACCTTCAAGCACATCTTAAGCAGCTGCTCCAACGCACTGAGTGAAAGATTCTATTATTGAAGACATAATCTGGTCCTCAAGATCATTGCTGAAGCAATCAACAAGGGGATCAGTGACAGCAAAAATACCAGAAAAGCAGCCTTTATTGAAGAGGGAGAGAGGCTTACAAAAAGTCCCAAGAACAGCTCTGAGACATTACTTTCTGCAGCACAAGACTAGAGATAGAAGTTAATCTGGAGAAACAATTAAAATTTCCAACACATATCACTCAAACCTTGCTGAAACTAGATATCATTTCAGTTTCCAACACAAAGCAACAAATACTACTGGGGTTAATTATGCCCCGAGATGGAGGATGGAAAAGGCACCAGAGAGGAAGTGACAAGCATTGGTGGAGAATGTGGTGTTTACCAAGTGGTTGGCAGTCAAGAATTTGTTTGCAGATCGTATGCTGAGTAAGGCCTATGAAACTCTGGACATTTCAATTTCAGGAGTGAGTAGAAGAGCTATCAAAATTAATATAGAGCCTGCTAAAAAAGCAATTGGCTAAAAAGAGGTATCGTTAGGGTCAATAGAAAGCTGTTTGGACACAGGCCTAGGCTTGATCAACCTAGGCCAAGTCAATACCCAGTGACTCCAGGACACAACGCTATTGTGTCCAAGTATTACAGCTGTAGATGTATGTTAAACTCATATAACTCTCTACAAGCAAAAATTATACAACTCTTTAGCATTTGAACCAGCTATATCCAAACCAAATATTCTACTTGTTTTATGTTCAAACTGGCCAGAGTTGGCCTCTCACACCTACTCTACAATGTCATTCTAAAAATAATCACATCATTGAAATCTCAGAACTATGGGATAACACATGATTAGTTCAAAACCATGTGAATAAGCATTACATTTGACAGAGTAATCTGAATGTTAAAGGGTTAAAATCTAATTGAGTTTTATTGCAAAATCGATTTTATAATTTCTTTGCAAAAATTTATATAAATATCGAGATTTGTCACCTCTTGAGATAAAAATCTCAAGAGGTGACAAATTGATCATGCCTGGTAATCTTTCCAAATAATGCTTCAAATTAATTTAATTATTTACTTATAGTATCTAGATGCTTGGATATCTGATTCCTGAAATAGTTTGACATTTGATTATTTTGTAAAACATCAAAATTCTTAAGTCAGAAAAGAACAATATAATGTGTGATCAAAGGCAGCATGGATAGTGAATGGTCGCAAATTAATATTTTGTTGTGTCTGGGGAGTCATTCTCTTTTAATGCCTTATTATTTAACACATTCACCAGTAAAGTTTCCACTCATTTATTTATTTTTCCTAAAATTTTCGTTGCATCTTGCATCATTAACACTGTCCATTCTTTTTGTATATTCATGCACGTGTGTGTGAGTTAATGTGTGCATATACATGTATATATGCAAGCATGTAAGTGCGTATGCATGTGTGTGCATATGTGTATATGTATGTGTGTATGTTTATATGTATTCTGCATATTCATGTGTTTCTGTGTTTTTATGTGTGTCTGTGTTTGCATGCATGTGTGTCTGCCTCTGTCTCCTTGTGTGTGCATGTCTGAGTGTGTCTGTGTATGGGCTTTTGTGACTATGTACTGCGTCTGTATGTATGGATGTGTCTCCATATGTCCTTGTGTGAAGTAAAGTGTGTGTGTGTGTGTGTGTGTGTTTCAGTCTTCATTTGTGTATGTATGTGTGCTTGTCTGTTCATATTACCTATGTACTTATCCGTCTGTATGTCAATCTGTTTACATTCCTATTCATTTACCTACATATATATACATATATTATTATAAAATCTGGTAATTAATCATATATTAATTAATATCGATTAATTATCAGGAGGCCAGCACATCTAAAGAATCAAAGAGATTCAGAAATAGTATCTGCAATCTCAGGGGATTAAGGTACATTTTTAAAAAATAACGTTGACCACTAACGTGAACAATTAATGTGCTAGAAATAGATCACATCTTGTGTCTATT
>NC_068985.1:22295932-22301179 GCF_001194135.2 Octopus bimaculoides
TTAATTAATATATGATTAATTACCAGATTTTATAATAATATTTTACCCATTACCCATTTTTTCATACTGAATATATACGACGCAGTAAATATTTTCTGCAGATATATTCCTGGAATTAGCGCGCCAAAACGAAGACTTTTGAATTTTACCATTAAGCTGTAATTAGCAGAACCATATACACGCGCACCCATGGCGATGGGCAACTCTGTATATGATTCTGATGATTGCGGTTACATTACAAATCAGGCTGAAGAGGAATGGACAATCAGTAAGAATTGTTAAATCCGAAACCGGTACCTGTTTAAGAATGCTTTTTTTAGGTGATTTTAAATGTCTTGCCCGCTCACGTTTTGGTATGCTGCTATATTTCATGTTGAGAACAATTTAGGTCTTAATAGACACAAGATGTTATATATACATATATGTATATCAGAAAGATAGGCAATGACTAGTGACTGAGACCTTTGGAAATATGCTGTGCTTGAGAAGACCCAGCAAGCCAAGTGAGACCATAACCCATGGCCTATGCCAGTGGTATAACTAGCCCACTTATGCGTACCTTTCCTTCATTGGACACTAAACTGCTTGCAAAGACCTGTTGAGGCAAGTGAAATCGAAATCAAATTTGATGACAGCACTGCATGACTGGCATCCGTGCTAGTGAAGCGCTAAGAGCACCATCCAAGTGTCATCATTGCCAGGGTCGCTGACTGGCTCCCATGCCAGTGGCACGTAAAAAGCACCATTCGAGCATGATCATTACCAGCATCACCTTACTAGCACGTGAAAAACAACATCCAAGCGAGGTCGTTGCCAGTGCTGCTGGACTGGCTCCTGTGCAGGTGGCACGTAAAAAACACCATTTGAGCGTGGCCGTTGCCAGTACCACCTGAGGGCCCTCATGCCAGTGACACGTAAAAGCATCCAGAGTGGTTGACATTAGGAAGGGCATCCAGATCAAATTGGAGCCTAGTGCAGCCATCTGGCTCACCAGTCCTCAGTCAAACAATCCAACCCATGCCAGCATGGAAAGTAGATGTTAAACGATGATGATGATGAGGAGGAGGGTTTGAGTATACAAGTGTGCTAGAAAGAAGTTACATAACATTATATGTAATGAAACCAGTGGTACCTGCCCTAGATATAGAAGTAAAGACAGGAATAAAATACAAAGAGCTTGTGACAAAGCAAACAGGGTGAACACGTGGTACAAAACTGACAAATATCAAGGAGTGATGTTTGTAGAGACCACAGCCCATAGATTTAGAAAAGCTCTGAAGGAGACCAAACTTAACATTAAGATTCTTGAAAAGCCAGGAAACTCCATCAGATCACAACTATGTAGAACATACCCCCTTTGAGAATACCATATGCACCAATGATAACTGCATGGTGTATAAGGATT
This sequence comes from Octopus bimaculoides, assembly GCF_001194135.2. NCBI lineage: Eukaryota > Metazoa > Mollusca > Cephalopoda > Octopoda > Octopodidae > Octopus > Octopus bimaculoides. Next base: position 22,297,338 of record NC_068985.1, read on the forward strand.
AACCCTGGCATTAACTATAGAACTAGAAATGTAGTCTACAGCAGAAGGTGCTTGTAAAGACAAGAACATGACATACATAGGAGAGACATCTAAGAGCATAGCAGAAAGACTAAATAGATATTTGAGACAATATGATGACAAAAAACAGTCCTCCATACTCTATCAACATGCCAAGGACCAACATGGAGGCAACCTGGGTCAACTTGACATCCGCATTTTATCTAAGCACCCAACACTCAGACAAACACATGAGTACGTCCTCATAAATGACACATCCCCAGTACTAAATAGGAAATATACGTAGTAGGTAATCATACCCACAGTTTATATATATATATATATACAGGTAGAATACACAGTACTTAGTAATAAAAACCTAGACACACTCAAATAACGGACAGAGTCAACAACTATTGAAAAGGTTGCAAGACAACAAAAATTTTAGGAAAAATAAAGAAGTAAATGAGTGGAAACTTTACCGCTGAGTGTGTTAAATAATAAGGAACTAAGAGTGACTCTCACCAGACACAACAAAATATGCTTCAACACACAAACTCACATAAAGAATCTTGCAAACCAAATCCAAAATCGATGCAAATTAATAGTTACCCCTATAAATATTGGTTTCAAATTTTGGCACAAAGCCAGCAATTTTGGGGGTGGGGTAAGCCGATTATATCAACTCCACTGCTCAACTGGTACTTATTTTATAAACCCTAAAATGATGAAAGGCAAAGTTGATTTTAGAGGAATTTGAACTCAGAACAAAGACATAAAATGCTGCCAAGCATTTTGCCTGGCATGCTAACAATTCTACCTGTAATATTAATATAACTGGTGCTATGCCTTTACTATTCATATTATACATAAATGTCTTGTTTAAAATAATGACCACCTCTTCACTAAGAATTATTTTATGGACAATCTTGTTATATACAAACCTTTAAGCAGTCAATTTAAGTTTCATTACTCTCAACCTTAATGCTTACATATTAAAACAAAAAATTCAACATCACATGTGAATGAAACATCAGAAAAACAAAATCATTTGTATACCTACTGACTTATTGTAGAATATGCTAGCATTGAACCCTTTAGCATTTAAACTGGCTATATCCAGCCCAAATATGTTATCTGTTTTATATTCAAACCAGCCAGATCCATCTTATCACACCTACCCTTCAATGTCATTCTAAAATTATACAATCACATCAAAATTTCGAAGCTGAGATATTGCAAGATTAATTAAAAACCCTACCCATGCCAACATAGAAGGTGGACATTAAACGATGATGATTACTGTGAATAAAAAAGCATTATATTTGGCATCTGCTGACTTTTCACCAGCATGTTCTTAAGGCAAACAGAGGCACAGATGATGCACCCAGTGGATTATTCCCACTTCTAGTTGATGCCAGTTAGATGTCAACTGGTTGGCCAGAAGAAACCCTCTGTAATAATCCATGATGATATAGTTTTACTTTTGAAGAAGGGTAAATAGAACCTTAATGTAAAAAAAACCCCAAAAAACAAACAAACTTGGAATCAATACAAAACCATCAAATGGTACACCAAATGCCTAGACATGAACATATTAGTGACAGACTGCAGGCTGAATTGTTCAAGGGCTTAGAACTAAGATTAGATATATGAGAGGGTAGTACCATGGACAAAATATGGCATAGTGCAGTGGCATTTAAAAGTCATAAACTCTGAAGTTAAAACAAATACAAACTTATTCATTTCATCTGTCAAACATTGGCTAAAAGTATCATGTACCTTTGGACTATGACTAAGAAAGACCTGACAACTAAATGGTTAAAATGAATAGTAGACTGTGTACACACTAAAAATTAATATATTTCTTACAATATCCTAGTTGTGACTGGAATTAGAGATTTTAATGAGTGGCAACAGAAGCCCAAAATCTGATAGACAGTTTTAGTCTTCTACTATAATTCCAGTTACATTTAGGATGTTTTATAGGAATATTACTAACATTTGATTTGTTTTATCAACTGAGATGAAAAGGCAAAATTTACTTCAGCAGGATTTGTACTCAGAACGTAAAGGGACATAACTAAATAATGACAGTATTCTGCAGCAATGCAAATCACTGATCCTTCTCACTATCATACTTATTTTCAATTTGTTAAAGGCAATGAACGATATTCACCAGTACCTTCAATATCACCCTCTCCACCTAACAACCACCTGTACTACTTATCCAAATCCACTAGAGATCTAATTTTCTATGTGCCAGTGGACTCACAATGGCTAGAAATTTGATGGAAATGTCACCTCAATATCAGCAAAATTTTGAATTCAGTCTGCTCTGCAAATCTATCAAAATTTTATGGATACAATCCAGTCTTCATCTCTTGGAACTAGCTTCCAATCAGATCACACTATCATGGTGTGCTAATGGAGCCCATTTTGTCCTACACTAGCACTCTGGATTTAGATTTTCATATACATGACCATCCTGCTACCATGTTTAACAATGCCCACTTCTGCAAATGATACCCTTCATTCCTCCCTAATTTTCTCCATCTACATACAACTTGAACACTTTACACCAAATCAGAACTATTTCCATGCCTGGAAGCTTTGAAAGCTATCACCAAAAACAAAATCCATGCACTATTCATATCAAGAAAATATAGCACCACATAACTTTTAACACAGTCGACAACTAGAGCCCTCATGCTCACTATTACTGAGGACCTCTTTTGCCAAAAGTAGGTCCTTAACATTGGACCACACCCCTAAAGACCGGACCTTCTCTTCAACAGTGAGAAGCCTATCTAGTGCATGACACCCACTTATATTTCCTGACCCTACTTCACTAAATATTTTGAGCATCTTAACTTACTTCTGAGACCAACAGCTTTATCTGATTGAACTTCAATGTTTGGTTCTTGTTGAGTGTTGGAGTAGGACCTCAAACTTGCTTTTTCTTTATAATAGCATATTCATGCCTCTCTCCAAATTAAGGGCAAGTGTCATTATTCTGTACTTTTTCGTTCTCTGTAGTACACTGCCTTGTAGACTGGAACACTTCATGCCACAAGACATTTATCAACATCTTTGCTTCTCTACCTAAGCATACCTGACATCATTATGAATAGTTTTCTATCTTTTCTTTCATGTCTGTGCCTCATATTTTATGCATACTTACAGAATTTATTCCACCTTGTCTGGATGGTACCTGAATAACTGTTTCTTCTTGATAGCATAAAATTAACTTTTATTTTGGCTCACATGGCAGAGATGTAAACAGAACCCTTACCCTTTAATTTTTTTTTTTACGGAATCCCACATTTTAGACTATGGAGATTCCAATTCCGAAAATTTTTCTTTAAGAATCGCAATTTCAAAATTTCAATCCGCCACCCCTGCAAAGATTTCTGAGTAATTTCCAACAGTAATATGACAAAGTGAAATTAAAGTGTTCATTTGAGGAAATATTTAAGCAGCTTGCTCCAGAGAAAATGGTTTTGAAAATAGCATTATTTCCAAAAGTAAAACGTGTTTACACACGCAATATGAATGAGCACTTCAATTTCACTTCATCACAGTATTTCTTTGTTATTTTTACTTTTTTTTTTCAGGAGTTTGCTGTTAATTTCTGCACTCATATTTTTTGTAACTTTAAAAAAAAAAAGTCATATTACTGCAGGAAACTACTCAAAAGAAATCTTTGCAGAAAGGTGAGTAGATTGGTTACATATTTCATGTTATTGCAGTTTTGTGAGATTTGGCTGTTATTTCTAGCACGCGAAGAGTCTGCTTGAAGGCCAAGGCCATAGAATCGGCAGGGGAGGTGATTGGAGTAAATT
>NC_068985.1:22301252-22304898 GCF_001194135.2 Octopus bimaculoides
TCTCCATAGCCTAAAACGTGGGATTTCATTTAAAAAAATCAAAGTGGGAAAGGGTTCAGTTTACATCTCTGCCATGTGAGCCTTTATTTTATCACATCCCTTAACCCTTTTGCTACCATATTTCTGTTCATCTGTTTCTTTCAATTACTTTAAATATAACAAAGAATTTAGTAAAATTACTTAGTTATCATTAAGCTAGTGTTAGGAACATGAATTGTGACTAAGGTTTGGTGAAAGATTTTAATTCAAAACTTATGAAAACAAGACATTTGTACTCAGAGCCAGAGCCGGTTTGGTAACGAAAGGGTTAAGACAGATTTGTATGAATGAATCAAAATTATATATACACACACGCATAAGTTTTTCAACCAGTGAACATCAATATACTGTAGATACAGAGACACCTAATTCACATTGGTAACTGGTTCTAAGCCATGAGGAAAAAAGAAAAAAAAACTGGCTGCTGAAAGATCTTAATTCAGATATTTAAATAAAAAATATATGAGGCTGAAAAATTTTAAAAACCAAAAAGCATACAAGACATTTACCTCATTGGTGGCACTAATACACTAGATTGATCAGAAGCATGGATTAGTTTCCAATTCTAATCAGGCTTAACATGTAACAAGAATTGGATGATTTTCCTCATCATCCCATATAATCTTATAAAGGAACACTAGCCCCCATAATTCCTTAGCAAAGCACTCAGCTTTAAGATCAGTCTTTTCAAAACAGGTTACTGATTTCTCCATATATGCAAAAGCTTGCTGAATTTTGTTCTGGTTCCAGTTGCTGTTCATGAAACTATATCAACTCATTTATAAATAGTTGCCAGTCAGCATCAAATAAAGCCAATGCACTTTTGCCCTAGACCTAAAGAATAAAGATCATGTCACTACTTGAATTGCACAAACCACAACAACCTGGCCTCGAAATCCTGTAATGCTGTCAGGATACTTCTCAAAAGTTGTATAATGAAAGTGTTCTCTCGAATTATTTTGACTCCTGGTGATACACTAAAAGGTCTGCCATTCAATTAAAAGCAAGCTGTTCCATTTCTTTCATCTTAGAAAACTATAAGCCACACAATTACTGTCACTAGCGTTTCAGTATATAAACGATAATTGATAGGTTGGATGAGGTGCTGACAAGGACAATGTTTTACATTCTTAAGCCTATAATAGATATTTGCCCAAGTGTATTTATGATAACTAAACAAAATACTGTTACTTTGCTAGCAATTAAATACACAAAGCAGTTGCTACGAATGTGCAATGTGATCTATCCATTTAGACCACTACACTGTTTTGCTAATGAGAGGGGAAATAACTTTGTATTTTACAAGATTAATGTTGCACAGGCTCCATTTGGATTATAATTGATTAGTCAATTGTATTTGTAAAAATCCTTTCGTTACTATTCATGACCAGCCGTCAACTAAGTCACCTGCACATTAATAATCTCACAAACCAAATAGTTTTTGGATGGTAATCTTGCCAGACGTATGCTTAAGGATTAAATGGAATCTAGTATTTTTTATATAATCATTTTAGAGTATATTTTTTATTTCATGAGGATAAGTCACTACCATTCTTGACAGCCCCCTCACCTGTGTTTACATCAGGTGAAGTTGTGAAAGCATCCCAATTCTGTAATAATTAGCCTCAAGTCTGTATCCCAAAACAAAACTGTATATATACATCTTTTAAAACTAGACAACATTCATAATACTTAAAACATTTACAGTTGAAAAAAATCTTTTTTTTTATTCCAGGCAATTATCTAGAATTGGTTACTACCTTGAAACCTAACTGATTAAGTCGCTTTCCATCATTCCTCTAACAATGGCACTGTTCTTGTGCTATATGAGTAAAACCATTATCAAAAAAATTTTAATCAAACCCTAGACTAGCATTTCGACAGACCTGGCACCAAATTATTTCCTCATGAAACCTGGCGAACTTATCCACATCCCGCAGTACAAACACTGATGTAGCCAAAACAAAGAATCCCACTACAGCAGTAACCAGGCAAAACCAGAAGCACAAAGCCACAGTCTTGAGGACTTCAACCTGGAACCATACAGTTTAATGCTTTAGATTGAAATGACAAAAATAACCATTAAGATGTAAGAGCCAGTATGAAAAGTTAAACACTGGCTTAATATCTATTCAAGACCAACAGCAGAATCCTTTAAAAACTTTCCAGCCTAATAAATACTATCAAAATTATAGAAAAATACAAAACATCAATATTGAATTCACTTTTTTATTTTTTTTCTATTTAAAACACGGCTTCACCGAGGGGACCACAAGCATTACATCAAACTTGTAAAGTTATTAAAATGGTTTGTCCTCCTGCCTTGGTGCTGGTAACTTAGTGTGTGCCTTAGCCAAGAAGTCAGAAAATTCTTGGTACGGCGACCTGGTGAAAGCATTGTCCTTCCATAAGTCCGGTGTGAGGTAGGCATAGGTCTCTGCAATGGCGTTGTAAGTGGCCTTGGCTGGAAGAGAAACAACAATCCGTGAAAATATGGAAATCAGTGAGACTAATAATCAGAAGACATCAATTATTGATGTACACTTACCGAAGTTACCCATGGTTGCTGTACAGCCTCTAGCTTGAGTGTATACGTCATCTATTCCAGCCATATTTAGAAGTTTCTTTGGAACAGGGGCACTCACAATTCCTGTGCCACGAGGAGCAGGAATGAGGATCACTGTTACACTACCACACTGACCAAGTACCTAAAAGAGAAGTGTTATGTATGCTAACATTAAATCTACACTTCAAGCAAGTTTCAAAGATTTTCAATTTTGAGAGTATTGAGTTGTGTTCAGATCAGGATATACTAGCCTTACCTTACAAGGAACAGTGTGAGGTTTTCCGATTTTATTACCCCAATAGCCTCGTCTGACTGGAATGATAGACAGCTTAGCCAAAACTATAGCACCTCTGATAGCAGTTGCAACTTCTTTGGAACATTTCACACCCAAACCAACATGGCCATCATGGTCACCAATGGCAACAAATGCCTATATAAAAAAAAATGTAAAAATTCATGTAGCAATAATAAGCCACTCTTAATTATATTTCAAATACACCAAGTTAATTTTAGCTTTTTGCTTTACCTTAAATCGTGTTCTTTGACCAGCCCGAGTTTGTTTCTGTACAGGCATAATCTTCAAGACTTCATCCTTCAGGGTTGAGCCCAGGAAAAAATCAATGATTTCTGCCTCCTGATAAATAAAAAGCAGTATTTGTGTCATAACTTTATATTAAGACTAAAATATAGACTGGCACATCTCAACTACAAAGAAGTTAGTAAAATAACTTAGTTATTCAGCTAGTGTTAGGAACAAATTGTGACTATGGTTTGGTGGAAAATTTTAATTCAAACCTTATGAAAAAACATTCGTACTGTAAGATGAATCTCTTTAGGGTTAGTAAGGATATACCTATTAGGATACAAAAAGAGCCAGTTACAGACGGACTTAATCTAATGTAGGGGGAGCAGGTAGTATATATAATGTCTTTAAAAAAAAAAAGGAAATATCAAAGTATTGAGAAAGAAAAGGAAAAATGGAAGCAGAAAAACATTTTAAATATAATTCCACAACCCAAGAGGAAGTACTAGTGTCAGCAG
>NC_068985.1:22306256-22307926 GCF_001194135.2 Octopus bimaculoides
TAGGTGTCAAATTTGTTCCAATAACTTTCGAGTAATAGATAGATAGATAGAGGGAGAGACAGACATATAGCTCGCTCCGGCCCAGTCATGGTATTAGCTGTCAGTAGCCAAAGAATCGACAGGCATGCAGACAGACAGACAGACAGATACTTCACTAGCAGTGAGCACTTTCACTTCTGACGGCTAATAGCACGATAGTGCCTTCTTTTTTAATTGAATTTTCTACAAACACGTTTCAGATGCCTATTCCGATTATATCGAAACTTGCGAAAACTTTTCCAGAAAATTCATATTTTGGAGGTTTTTCTTTTTCATGAAACTTTCAAATACCTTTCAGATTGAGATTATATTGGAATTTAATACGAAGAAATAATCGTCGGGCGCGCGCATCTATCTAAAATCCGAAATTTCGATGAGTGTCACTGTGTGTACGTGCTCACCATTCTTTCCCACATTAAATTCTGATATAATCATAAAGGGATATTCATTAAAAAATTGTGAGTTAGGAGGAAACAAAGCCATTTTCTCTTCCCACTCCTGTAAAAAATCCAACAAAAACAAATTGTGACTAAGGTTCGGTGGAAAATTTTAATTCAAACCTTATGAAAAAACATTTGTACTGTAAGATGAATCTCTTTAGGGTTAGTAAAGATATACCTATTAGGATACAAAAAGAGCCAGTTACAGGCGGACTTAATCTAATATAGGGGAGCAGGTAGTATATACGTCTTAATAAAAAAAATTAAAAAAAGGAAATAAAGTATTGAGAAAGAGAAAGAAAAGGAAGCAGAAAAACATGTATTTATAAATATATAATTCCACAACCCAACAGAGGAAGTACTAGTGTATGTGTATATATATAGCACGGAAGGCAAGACGTTAATCTATGATGATATACACGTAAAAAGGGCAACAATTTAAAATTTCATCTACTTTAAAACAGCTAAATTAATGTCTCAAAAGTACAAAAATTACGCAACAATGAAATGTTACTGCTAGTTTGAGATAGAGATTCATAGAGAAAATTACCTCACCCAATTAAACAGTATCGGATTTACTCTTCCTGTCCGCAACGTCCCAAACAGAAAGGAATTCAATTGGGTGCTTTTTGGGCAGGGTAAAAAATAGTATTTAAAGATAATCAAAAGCCGCCAAGTTTAAAAAGGTTAACGGCGTACATGGCAGACAAGTCTCCCACTTAAAAAACAATTTTTTTTTTATTTTTACGGAAACCCACGTTTACGGCTATGGAAATTGCTAAAAAATCGCAACAATGATTTTAAGGTTCGGAAATCATAAAATGGTATGAAAATTTAATTTCATAGGCAATACATCAAATTGTATATTGTTATCTCGAACATTTTCCTCAGAATATTTCTTTCCTCACGTGCAGTATAGTACCTTATTTTCATCAGATCCAGCGATTACGAGCAGCTTAATGTTATTTTAATTTTGTCTATGAATTTTTATAGAATAGTAAGGGCATCGTAATATATTTTAATTTATTTCAAGCAGATAACACTACCACCAATGCTTATATAATAAAAAGAGGCATGTTGCAAGTATGCTCCCTCCGGTTTATTTCTACGCGACTTTCAGAAAAATGGATATTTTTCTTTTTGGCACTGTCAGAAGTGAAAGTGCTCACTGCTAGTGAAGTATCTGTCTGT
>NC_068985.1:22307936-22340215 GCF_001194135.2 Octopus bimaculoides
AGCTTAAAGCATGCAGATTTGAAACAATAGACAATAATGACGGCAACAAAATAAACTCGTTAAGAACGTGGATATTATTACTCCGAAATGCCGTCATCTATCGCTAAGAACACTCAGAGTTCACAGATTTGAAGACAAAAAATAAATGTTGATTGTAGCTACGTAAAAAAAAAAACACCGTTTTCGCATTTTAAACTAGAATTGAGAGAAGGAAAAGCTATAGAACCTAAGACGAAAATTTTTACGTATAAATCTGCTATGACAGGGCTTGTGCACATGCCGCCATAGCAGTTGCTGTTCTTAGCTGTATCACCACGTGTCTTTATACCGAGTTGAAGATGTTTCATATAAACGGACTATTATCGACTTAATTAGCAGTTTAAACATCGATTTAAAGCAATAAGGTAAACTAACAAAACTAAATAATATAGTAAATACGTTTATATACCTTGATTGGATGGGAGAACAGGTAGATTTCTTCAAGGGTCTTGATTTTGCCGTCTTTCACCAAACGACCTAATTTAGTGACGGGAACCCATTCTTTGTCGGCATCTTTAGCACCACGACCTCTTCCGCGGCCTCTTCCACGTCCACGGCCACGGCCGCGACCACGTCCTCTACCACCGAAACCGCCTCTGAAACCTCCTCTGCCACCGGCTGAAGCTGCGTCCGCCATTGCTACAAATTAAATAAAATACAAATTTTCTTATCACAATATCCCTTAAAATTATAAGTAGCTGACATGCTTGAAGGAGTATGTTTATAATCTTCAAAATATATTTACAAATTAATCATCCAATGAAGGAAATAAAATGAAAAGAAAAAATTCTAATAATCCAAGAAATAGAGACAGAGTACACCAACTTACATGGTCTGTGAGAAAGAGGAAGCAGATTTCATTTCGGTATTTATATTCAGTCGATTATACCGGAAGTACCCTCTAATATATAATAGACTCTTCTAACTAGAATTTCGTGCGCTCCAAAAGGAGGGGTGGTAGCCTTAATGAAATTATGTTGAATCGTTTAAACGAAAGCTAATGTGTTATCTAGTATTTATATTACATTTTCTTACATTAATAGTTTTCAACATAAATTCTTTGGTAATTAGAGGCAGTAATATTTTTGAAGCTTTACTGTCCTAAACATGCCGTATTTAATACTGTAGAAGGGACAGAAAACAAGTCAAAAGGATAAGTAAAAGTGCCTACTGTAAAAAGAAAATGAGATGAAAAAAAAGTGTGTTGTACAGTAATCCCCACCTTCCGTGTACATTATGTTGGGTAATTCATCAAATAGAGATTGATAAAACAAATACTGGACTTTGGGGCTGTGGCACCTCTTTCAATAGTTTAAATAATCATATTGACCTCAGTATTTATTTCAGTCTGCTACTTATATCAATTTCTATTCGTTGAATTACGCAACAGAAATTTTTTTTTTAATATTTCCAAGTTGTAGGTACGGAGAGGGGATGGAAAGACTCCCCCTTCCATTTTCTCTTTTTTTTCCGCCAAAAACACCCGTTTTCGGATACGGAGATTCCGGAAAATTGTCAAAAATCGGCGTTTTGAAATTTCGCCCCCCCCCCCACACACACACACAATTTCTTCATTTTTTTTTTTCCCTAACCTAACCCTAAAACCCTAACCGTAACTACAAAAATTTCTGGAAATTTTTTTCAGAAATCATAATCTCCGTATTTTGCCCCATATTTTGAAAAAACAATTTCTGAAAAAAGTTAAAAATGGAGAAATTGGTGGTGGCGGAGGTTATTTCAAAATGCTGATTTTTGCCAATTTTTTTGCAGATTCGTATTCTCCATAGCCGAAAACGGGGGCTGGAGGGGGGGGGAGAAAAAAGGGGTGTTTGAGTGGGGTACTAGAATAAGTTTTGCCAAGGGGATGCTCACATTATTTTTGAGAATCTGCAGCGAGATGTGTAGCAAAAGTTGTTGCGGATGGTTCAATGTACGTTGTCGGGTGTGGCAAAGGAAGATAGGCATGTTGGACGACATCAAAGGAAAACAATGATGAAAGCATCAGAATGTAGTTTACATAATTTATTTGATCAACAGTGGCATCTACGTTTTGGATACACAAATCTTGATTTACAGTATCAATGAAGGAACCAACTCTGTCGAAATTTGGTGAAAAATTTGTGGTGGTGTATTGAACACATTTTCACCAAATTTGGCAAAAATAGTCATAACCCTAATGCTAACCCTAATCCTAATCCTAAAACCCTAAAGCTAAAACCAGTACAAACACACGAACAATGTCATAAGTAACAGTACCGCCGATAATTGTTGACAAACAACGGCAGTAATTTTATTCAAGGGAAAAAATCCCATTACACTGCTACAACGTGTTGTTGACAACCCACAGCAGTAATTGTTTTCACCTAAATACACGTCAGTGATTGGTTGAAATTACCGAAATACAACTTTTAGCATGAAATAACTTTGAATATACAAACTTTTCTTAACAAGGCTAAGAGAAAAAGATGTTTTATATGACACATTCTACCAGTATCCCAAGTTTGAAAGTGCTTCGTTAGAAAACAAATGGTGTCCGCCAAATCAGAAAGATCCAATATTTACACTTTCTCTTTTAAAAAAAGGTTGCAGGATGTCACGTGCAGTTACCAGTAAATGTCCATAATATGGTGTAAAGTTGTTAATCTGAAGCAGGGATTCCCAATGTGTGTTCTGCAAAGCCCCAGGGTTCACTGAAAGTTTTCAGGGGCTCCCCGTTTTTAAAAATAATGTCGAAGGATTCTGCGGCAAAAAAATTTGGGGAACCACTGATCTAGCAATTAACTAAATATTTTTAGGCTTATCGAAGTCATGTCTCAACAACTTCATACAGTGGTGTTTGCTGTTGTTTGCCAATAGTGCTGTCTGTGAAATACGTTTCTAACCATGTAAACAGATGAGCGTATGACACATGTGTTTATTGTATTTGGAGGTGAGGAAAATATAAAGGGAGCCACTCATTTAGTGATTAATTGAATGTTTTTAGGCTCATCAAAGTCACACCTTTGTACGAATTCAGACAGTGGTGTTTGCCAGTGTTCGCCAATAGTGCTGTCTTTGAAACATGTTTCTCTCCCTATAAAAAATGAGTGTATGATGCATGTGTTTATTGTGCTTGATGATGTATGCAGGCTTGCAGCATATCTTGTGCAATTTACCCAAATACGACAACTTTAACACGAAATAACTTCTAAAATATGAAATTTTGTCAAAAACATTCAGAGTAAACCGTGCTCTATCTGAGAAATTCTACCAATATTCGAAGTTTCAAACTGTTTAGTTAAAAAAATATTAATTAAAAAATCTGTGATTGAGACGGAATAGATCCCATACATTTTAGTAATGGTGATGTAGCACCCATCAACAGATGTGTAGTGCTCGCTATTAAATGGTGCTTTACTATAAGCACCGAGCACTCCCCCTATAGAGCAGACTACAGTAAGGCAGTCACACAATTTTGTAACAGTGTTATTTCTACGTACAAGATAATACAGTACCTTGACCCAGAAATGTCTTGTTTGTGAAATACTAGAGTTAACATTTATACAGGGACTATGGAAAATTCACAATTCTTTGGTCAAAAATAGGGGGTCAACTTTCACATGAGATCGACTATTACTCGAGTATATATGGTACATACATATACATATATGCATATATATAGTCATACATACATATACATATATATACCTAGGCCTATTTCCTATTGTTTTTTTTTTTAGGTGGAGGTAGCCACATGATATACACCAGACATTCCAATCATTTTCCAGCTCAAAGGGGCAAGCCCCATTCTATGCTTGGGTCAATCAGCAGCAGGGCCCAACAGCATATACTGGTTTACCCCTGCCACATCATGCTGGTTCCGTACCCCTTTGAGCAACATCAAAATTCACTCATCCATCTACAAACACTCTCCAAACTTTCATATCATTCATAAACTCTCTTGCCTCTCTCACTCCAATACCTCTAACCACTAAAGCTTTCCTCACTCCATCCATCCACACAAACCAAGGTCTGCCTCTGGTTCTGCTGCCTATCACTTCAGCCTTCATCCCCCCTCCCCCCTTACCATCCACTCCATGTGGCAAAACCACCTCAGCATTCATCTATCCAATTTGGTTGTTAGTTTTTCTCTCATTCCTGCTTGTCTTCACACCTCCTCATTCCTCATCCTGTCCATCCATGTCACACCAACCATAGCCCTTGGACATCTCATCTCAAACACATCTAGTCGCCCCCTTTCCACCTCTCTGCACCATATAACATTGTCGGCACAATCACACCTCTTTTTACTTTCATACTCAACCTTTTATTCCTCAGCATACCTTTCACATTATCTCCAAGTACCTTACTTCACTCTGTATCCCACCTCCTCAGCCAACCCCCACCATCTGCCGTCACATGACCCCAGATACTTAAAAATACTCACCTCCTCTAACATTTCACCATTTATACTCACATCCATCCTACCAGCCATTCCATCTCTCAAACATCTCATCACTTTACTCTTAGCTACATTCACTTTCAGTTTCCTCCTCTCGCACCCTCTTTCAAACTCTACAACCAGTCTCCTCAGTTAACCTTCCAAATCCACTGCCAAGCTGTATCATCAGCAAACAACAATTGACTCACCTGCCATTTTTCTCCCACTATTTGGGCTCCCCTACCAAAGGTTCTAACATTTACCTCTCTCACCATACCATCTATATATAAATTAAACAGCTACAGAGACATCACACAACCCTGTCTTAACCCCACCTTCACATCAAACCACTTACTTCACCACCCACCCTAATGCATGCCCTACTTTTTCTATAAAAACTGATACACATATATAAGAACACATACAAACACCAAGCCTGGAACCTTCCAAGTGTTAGATCTGCAACTTACATTGAATCATGAACCCACATGCATTTATGCATGGGTGTATATTTGAATGCATATGTATGCATGTACATATATATGTAGGTATATGGATATGTTTGTATATGCACACGTATGTACAGATGTATTTGTATGTGATATATACACATATGTGCTGAATTTGTCGTATGCTTTAAAACTGTTTCTATCTCTTTTCTGGTTCTCCTCTTTTCTCTGTTTTATTTTGGCTTTCTAGATACTTATTTGACTTTACCCAGACATAAACTGAGACTTAACTGACCTCCTGTTGATAAGTATTACCCAGACATATAAACACATGTGTATACACACACACACATATGTATATAATCATACTCATATATATATATACAGGGTGTTCCAAAATTAAGGCAACCAACTTGTTTCAATTTGGTCAATATTGTTATATGTTGGGTCCAAGTGTTGCAATGCAATGGTATGGGAAATACAATTATGTAACTACCACATTTATTCAATATGACTACCTTTGTTTTGAATCACAACCTTAAGTCTAGGTGTGAATGTTTCGCACAGCACGCAGTTATTCTTGCAGAATCAAAGCCCTTTCCTGGTGCAATTTTGCCTTCAGAGCATTGAGCAAAGCATGAAGAGTGCTTGGGACCCTCGTCTTCAAAATGGATCATACAGAAAAATCCAATGGGTTGAGAGCAGGGCTTCTATGAACAATGGAATGTTTTTTCTGAAACCAGTGGTTTGAGATCAGGGCTTCTATGAATGATGGAATGTTTTTCTGAAGCCAGTGTTGTGTCTGTTTGGAGCTGTGGGGTAGTGCTAAGTCCTGTTGGAGGCTCCAAGGTGCACCTTGAAAGTATTCATTCGTCCATGGAAGCAGGTCAGCTTCCAGAAAGTCGCTAATGTATCACTGGGAGTTAATTTTAACACCTAAGAGCACAAAAATGAAGGGAGACTTTCCAGTGGCTGTTACAGCCGCCCAAACCATAACTGACTGTGGATTCTGACGTCGATTTACGAGTCTACCCTCAATGGAGTCAGATACATTCCAAAATCGGTCGTTCTGGTGGTTTACTGTCTGTTCGATGTCAAATTTCTTTTCATCAGTGAACATCAGGTTGGGCAATAATCTGACAAGGGATAAGACGGCTTCTCTCAAGTCTAATGACCATATAAACTTGTGTGAGCTCATGACGGAGGATCATCTTGCAGAGGTGAGTCCTGAGATCCTCTTTCAGCACTCGATATATAGATGTTCCTTATTTTTGATAAGCTGAGGGGGTCCGCACACTTCTTTTTTCGGCTACGTCCAGGTAGATCAGCGGTGGAATCAGTGTCTTGAAATTTCTTGACAATTTCCTATACTGTTGCTCGGTTAATTTTAAGCTTTTTCCCTATAGCTGTATTACTTTCGCCTCCTTTGTGGAGGGCTATGATTGCATTTCAGTCTATAGCCATTATCTAATTTATAAATCTGAATTTATTTTAGTCTGAAACAAAAAGAAGACACACTAAGCTTTTATAATTATGTATAATTTTCCTTCACATCTTATCACATTTATTGATAGTTATGAAAGCTCGAAACTTCGGTTGCCTTAATTTCGGAACACCCTGTAGTACCTACATATACATACATAAATATCAATGAAAAACAATAAATATATATGTTGACTAAAACAAACATACGTCCACATTCAGATGAACATGATCAAAAACTCTGCAATACAAACCTACCCAGATAAAAAGTCAAAAATTTAATACAAACAATACACACTAGGTTAAAAGTTAGTTTAAATAAAAGTAAACCTATCCCTCCTTTCTTCCCCTGCCTCTGCTAACAAATGCTTATTTATTTAACACCACGACCTCCCGTTTTTCTATTGACAACTTTATACCTCCTACCTCCTCATAAAGTTTTGATTACGTTAACAACTCCTACTCCCACTACCATCTTTATCTTCTCCCTTATGTTATTTGCTGAAATTTTTCTTGCGTTTGGATATATAAGCGACATCAAATCCACTGTCATAATGTCTTTCCCTTTCGATACCAACCAGGCCGTAACCGGCCGTGATTTCAGCACAAATCTCGTTAGTACATTCGTGAAAACACGTGATTTCGACTTTATGATTTTTTTGGCGGCGTCAACGAAAAGTGGGCCACATGAGTTGGAATTTCTCCGTTTTGACGGGGATTTTTCAGATTTTTTTTCACGGTGCTCTTGGAAATGATCTGGAGCATCTTTTTAATCCGTACCATCTTCCCCTCTCCCGACCAATTTTGGTTGATTTTGTTGGCATGATGATTTTTTGGAGTACGCACTAAACTATAGAAGCCTTTTCGGTAAAAAAAAAAGTAAATATTTTTAGACGGAAAGGTGTATGATTCAAGGGAGATTTGGCTGTTATTTCTAGCATATCTCATTACCTGTAAGGTTTAGGGTTCATAAAAATCAAATTTTCAAAAAATCTTTTTCGATAGCATATATGAGTTTATTATGCTTATTAACGTGGAGAAAATATTGAAAAACATCAATACTTGTCAGAGTGAGAAAGAAACGAGGAAGTAGTCGTGGGATATGCCAGAAACAATAGCCAAATCTCCCTTTAGGTACACACCTTTTCATCTGAATTTTTTTTTTTTTACCGAAAAGGCTTCTAAAGTTTTAAGTGCGTAGTTCCCCACCAAAATCGTAAGCTCGGCGCTCTAACCACTGAGTCATGCGCCTTCACAATGCCAGACCACACATCAAAAAAATAACATTGGCGAAACTACAGGAGTTGGAAGTTCTCCATCATCCATCATACTCACCTGATCTTGCCCCCACTGACTACCACTTCTTCCAGAATTTGGATAACTTTTTGACGGAAAAAATTTAATTCAGACGATGCTGTAAAATAGATCTTCCAAGATTTTGACTCTAGATTGCCAGGCTTTTACAGTTCTGTGCTGGACAAGCTACCACTGAAATGCCAAAAGTGTATTGACAATATGGGTGCATACTTTGATAAATAAAACTATTCCAAACTTTTTTTCTTTTCTACAAATTTTATACTTGACAACCTAATATTTTGTTGAATTTGCCTATAATTAGAGTCACTTTGAGACAAAAGTTATGCAATACAATTGATTAAGAACCTTTTCTTCAATTGTGTTCCAAAAATCACACTAATATTCTTTTATTCTTTTACTTGATTCAGTCATTTGACTGCAGCCGTGCTGGAGCACTGCCTTTGGTCGAACAAATCAATCCAAGACTTATTCTTTGCAAGCCTATTATTCTATCAGTTGCCTTTGCTGAACTGTTGAATCAAAAGGCTTTGGTCAGCTCAAGGCTATAGTAGAAAACACTTGCCCAAGGTGCCACACAATGGGACTGCTTCTGCTTGGCACCACTGAAGCTATATTTCTAGTAAGGCAATTGCAGGAGAAATATCTAGCGAAAGACAAACCCCTGTACTTGGCTTTTGTTGACTTGGAGAAAGCCTTTGACAGGGTCCCTCGATCCATTATCTGGCGGTCAATGCAGAAACTGGGAATAGACGAGTGGTTGGTAAGAGTTGTACAAGCTCTGTACATGGATGCTGTCAGTAAGGTGAAGGTTGGCAATGAGTATAGTGTAGAATTCCAAGTAGAAGTAGGGGTTCACTAAGGATCAGTCCTTAGCCCCCTCTTATTCATTATAGCCCTCCAGGCAATAACAGAGGAATTCAGGACATGCTGCTCCTGGGAGCTCCTGTATGCTGATGACCTTGCTCTAATAGCCGAGTCACTGCCAGAACTAGAGACGAAGTTTAGGGCGTGGAAGCAAGGTCTAGAATTGAAGGGCCTTAGGGTTAACCGAGCAAAAACCAAAGTCTTAGTAAGTAGGAAGGCTGACAAATCACAAACCCCTTCAGGTAGATGGCCACAATTACAATTTCCATTTGATTTTGATGTACTTGACTCAGTAGGTCTCCTCAAGCACAGCATGTCACCCTACGATTCAAGGTGCTTTGGAGTCGGCTGGTTATATGACACTGGTGTAGATTACAGCTGTGAACTCACTTTATTTGCTGGGTCTTCTCAGTCACAGCATATCTCCAGAGGTCTCTGTCTTTCGTCATTGCCTCTGTGAGGCCCGACGTTTGAAGGTCATGCTTCACCACCTCATCCCATGTCTTCCTGGGTCTCCCTCTACCCTGGATTCCTTCAACTGTTTGGCAGTGGCACTTCTTCATACAGCTCATCCATACATAGTACATGACCATACCAACGCAAACGTCTCTCTTGCACACCACATCTGATGCTTCTTATGTCCAACATTTCTCTCAGGGCACTTACACTCTGTTGTGTGTGCACACTGACATTATACATCCAGTGGATCATGCTAGCTTAATTTCTTTCAAGCCTACGCATATCTTCTGCAGTCATGGCCCGTGTTTCACTGCCGTGATGCATGGCAGTTTGCACACATGCATCATGCAATTTACTTTTCACTCTGAGTGTGAGGCCCTTTGTCACCAGTAGAGATAGGAGCTTTCTGAACTTTGCCCAGGCTATTCTTATTCTAGTGGTAACACTCTTTGAGCATCCACCCCCACTGCAGACTTGGTCACCTAGATAGTGGAAGCTATCAACTACTTCTAGTTTCTCCCCCTGGCATGTGGTGGAATCTGTTTTCTGAGCATCTGTGGTGTTTATTGCCCATGCATCTGTCGCACACAAAAGCTATTTTCCCGGTTAATCTTCCTTTGATGTTGCTGCACCTCTTATGTGTCCATAGCTTACACTGGGTACATCTTAGGTTGTTTCTATGTACACCTTTTCTACAGATCGAGTAGGGCCACCTACCTGAAGGGGTGTGTAATGTGTTCGCCTTCCTACTGACTAGAACTTTGGTCTTTGCAGCATTGACTCTAAGGCCCTTCGATTCTAAACCTTGCTACCACACCTGAAATTTCTTCACTAGTTCTGGTAATGATTCTGCTATGAGGGCCAGGTCATCAGCATAGAGGAGCTCCCAGGGGCAAGTGCACCATAATCCACATGGACATATTTCTCTCCTGTGACATCACAATTTTCTCTCATATTTATTTTATTATTAATTTTATTTTACAACTGATAAAGAATAGCATTGTTGGCTACAAGTATACAAAAGGCTACTGCATTTCAGATACAGGAATTATCAGATTACCTGCAATTCAATGCAGAACAAATATCTGAAGGAATTTCGTTTACAAAGCACTGGACTGGTTTTTTAAAAAAGCTTTCTCATAAATATATACATACATGTATAGTATACAGGCTTCCATCCTGTTTCTGTCTACCAAATTGTACTCACAAAGCAATGGTCACTGAAAAGCAATACTAGAATACATTTGCCCATTGGGATCACAAACTTCTTAATCACATAGCTATGTCAGTGCCTCATTTCATCTGTGTTTTCCCTAAACCTTTTTATATATTTACATTAATGAATTATATATCAAATCTTAAATCATTAAATTACAATAACAGTAATGAGTAAAATTGATGTAAAAAATAGAAAAATATAATAGATGAATATTAAATAAACAATTTTCTCAAGCTTCTTTTTTAATTAAAACTGTGCTTTATTTTCAAAATCCTCCACAACGAAAATTCATCATAATATTCCAGAGGTTATATTGTTTCACAGTCCAGTTTATCAATTTATAAAATGATAATGGATTAAAAAAAAAAATTTAATGTCTTTTTTACTTTGGCCAGAATTTTCTTACTCTTATTACATCTGAGAAATGTTTCTTGAAACTATATATCCTTTTGAAGAAGCAGAAAGACTTGGAAGTAAATATTTAACAAAAGAAAACTTCGTATCTCCTTTATGGCATTTTTTGTCATTTCTGACAGAATTTTGACATTGATTTATTTTGGGAGAATGAATTTAACTGCATGAGTGTTTTCTTCTCTCATCAATTTTTAATTGGTAATGAACCCCAGAATTGACCAACTATCTGCTTACATATTACCAACTGGATGATATTCCCTTGTGAGGTTTTTTTTTTTTTCCTGATGAAATTTTTCTTTCTTTCTGTAGACAGGTACTTGCTCAGTTGTCTAAGAAATGGTTTTCACAAACCAACAATAATGTTGTTTCCAATCAGTTTGATTTGTAACTTTACTTTTTGCTTCCACCCCACAACCAACCTTTCATCAATTCACGAATACCACCAGTCTTTTGTTCAATCTTACCATCCAAGGACGGAAATGAAATATGATTGAGAGCCAGGTCAAAGAAGAGAGGTCTACAAGGAATGGGCTCAAATTCTGGGGGAAAGGTTACAAGTTTAGGATGTTTACTAACTAGTGATGGATCTTCAAAATACTGCTCAAGTCTCTCCATAAGAAGCTGTAAATAAATAGAGAACATAAAATTACAAAAATAAACTAGAAACTTTTATTTATAATATAAATAAAATTGTAGCAAATACATGCAATGTAATATAATACTGAATATTTGCACTGAAGTGATATTTCACCTATAATTATGGGTAATTTAACAAGGTTTTGCTAATTGTATTTCTGGGGTGAAGTGGTTTGATGGGTAAGGTGTAAAAAAATATATTTATCATGCCTGCCAAAGCAGTAGGTATGGAGCTTGTTTTAATTAGTTATGTAATAACGAATATATATATTTTATCTACAGAATATATTTTCTCAAATATAGAGTGTGGCAAGTACTTTAGTAGTACAAGCCAAATACTAATATCTTGCTTAGAAACCAGGACAAAAGTGAAAGAGAAGTAAAGTTAGTTAGTAGATATATCTTATAAAAGTTGTTGCATTCAAATTAACAAAAAATATTTTGCTGTGCATTGGGTATCCTTAATTACACTTGTCTGTCTCAGTCCTTGCAATTGCAGAAAATAGTAACTTGATCCCTGAAAAACGTTACTTGAGATCAAGGGATAGATTTACCATTCATCTGATTTAGTCCAAGAAACTTGAAGCAGAAACTGCAACTTAGAGGCCTCAAGGACTTGAAAACATTTCCTAGGAGTAATATAGTGGTCTGGACAGTTATTCATCCATTTTTTTGTATAAGGATGGAGGAGATATTTAACATTTCTAACACCTAACATATAAAGGAGAGTAAAGAATATAATATTAATGTTTCTGCTGTTAAAAAGAGAGCTAGTGAATAGCATATAAAAGGTGTTATTAGGCAGAAACTGAGTAGGTTGCTTGCAGTTACTACAATAGATGCTTTGTAGACTCCAACAGATGGAATCCATGACATAGGGAGAATTTTCCATTTTATTTAGAGTGATACTATCAGTTTAGATAAAGAAGTTAACAAGAAGCTAACATAAAAGGCTTCAGAAGATATTGAAAAGAGTTGCAGTATAACAAATAAGTAAAATAACATTAACAACTAGGCAAGGTGTGGCCATGAGCCAAGATCCAAACATCATAAGCAAACATAAAAATCTTAAACTGTAAAAGTGTGATTTGTATATATCCATTAAAGCTTTCAGTGTGTATTATAAAATGATGTTAATTTAGAGTTTATGTAAAAATTAGAATCATTCAGAAAACAATAGTGTGGTAAATATATAGAAACTGAAAGTTTTAAGAATTTATACTGAGTAATGAAATATCATGAGGGAGAAAATATAGAAAAATCTAATGGCCATTTTTACCTTCTTATTAGAGACAGTTTTCACTGGTTCAGTAATTCCAGTATTCCCAAGGATACTTGAAGCATGGCAGGAATCTCTCATACAAGATGCTTCTTTTTCCAGCTCTTCAATCTTCATTTTTTCATTCTAATGAAGTAATATTGAAAATTTACAAATTTTTAAAAGCATGAAATGAAGATTTCAAAACTGTAAAAATTATACATGATCTGGAATGAAGTTTCATTGTTAAGGAGTGACTACAAGACTAACAAATGGAAAAACATAGTTTTGATTTTTCTCTTTTTAAATCTAATCATTATAAATGATGTGCTGCCAATGTTGATTTTTAGATAATGAACATCATATCTGTTTACTTCACCACATAGAAAGCATTTTCAAAATTATATGTATAAAATGAAACAAATAAATGGTTGAAACAAAATACTATTTGGAAGTGGTCTGGAGTTCCAGGAAATGGTTTTGGACCAGAAGTGTTACGTACTTGATCAGACGATGACAAAATTTATGTAACACTAAAATGTGATATAAAAAATGGAATGCAGAAACTTAAAACCTAATGTAAAAGATGTGAATCAAAGAGGAAGAGATAAAACAAGACAAGTTAACCCTTTAGCATTCAGATTACTCTGTCAAATGTAATACATTGTTTTGAATTAATCATGCATTATCTGCATAGTGTCAGGATTTTGATGATGTAATTGTTTTATTTTTAGAATAACGTTGTAGGACAGGTGTGACAGGTGGTATTTGGTGAGTTTGAATATAAAATAGGTAGAAGATTTTGACTGGATATGGCTGGCTTAAATGCGAAAGGGTTAATCAGTTGTTACATCTAGAATGTAGAGTTAGTCATGCTATAGAGATAGTACATTCCAACCAAGTGTGTACAAAACCGTGTACTTGGATCACCAGAAGTAATAGTACCTATACCTAAGAGACTTAATAACTAGGGAAAATGTGGCTACAAACGGCTAAGGAAAAAAAAAAAAAAGAAATCAAGACCAAGTAAATAGAGATCTGAAATTGACACAAAACAACATTATAGTAGAAAAATAAACTGTTGTTTGACTTACTTGTATATTTAAAAATATTCCAGAGCTTTGCAGTCCATTATAACCATCTAAAGCAAGAGCAATGTAGTGAAGTACTTTTTCATATAATGCTATCGATTCCTTCCATTTCTTATCCATGGAGTATGAAAGAGCAATGTAGAAAGTCCTGAAATAAATGCATTAAATATGAAAAAGACTGTAAAACTTGATTTTTTAGTATTTTTGTGAGAGAAAAATAATATATGAAAATGAAATTGCTTTCTGATAAAAAAAAAATAAAATTAACCATCAGTAAGTGTAGAGAAGAGTGTGTGAGGCAGTAAATTCTTAAGGGGTCAGTCAGGTCTGAAATATGTCACTAATGCACTTGTGAAAGACAATAATTCAATGATTTTTTCATTTTCCTTCCTCTAAATTTTGATATGGCATGCTTATGTAAGAAATCAGTGTTATATACATTCTCTATTGAAATGCTTAAGGTACTAGGTTTTGGATTCTGATTTAAAACATTTCCACAAACATTTTTCTTAGACCAATCATTTAAAATGTCATCTAACCTGCTCTATTTTATGATATGAACAGAATAAAAAAAAGTTAAAATACACGTAAAATTGGAAAAAGATAGAAACACAAAAATCATCATCATCATAAATGTTTTACATCCATTTTCCATACAGGAATGGGTTGGATGGTTTTTCTGAGGCAGTATTTTATAGCCAAGTTTTTCCTACATATTAACCCTTTCAGTTGCTTCCAATGACACAGTGTACCTATTCTAAAACAGTTTTAGAATATGTGCAAACAAGATCTGCATATGACAAGCTTTTATACAGTTTTTTTCCAATCAAATTTCCCCTACAGACATTGGCTAATCCAAAGCTATGGTAGAAGACACTTGTCCAATGTGCTGCACAGTGGGATTGAATCTGGAAACAGGTATTTATGGAGCACACAGCCATACCTATAAATGCAGATTATGGTGGCCTTAATGTAATTTTAGCTCAAATTTTAAGAAGGTTATACAAGTGACACAAAAACTTAAATTTTTTTAGACAGGAAATGGAATATGTAACATTCATGCATCCCAAAGAGCATTAGCAACGTAAATGAAGTGAGAAAAAGTTTGTGTCAAGATTCAAAAGTAAGCGATGGACTTGGCTCACTAGCAACTTATCTTCTGCTCTAAGGCATGAATAACAAATAATTTCAATTTTATTCTTGTAAGGTTTTTCAAAACCTTATATGTGATACAATAAATTGCATAATTTTTCAAACAATACTAGTTTACTAAAGACAAATTGGAATTCTAATTGTACATGAATGATCTATTTTAAAAAAATTGGAACATTTAACACAAAACAGAAGTTACTTACCTAAAAGATTTAAAACTTTGAATTAATGTTTTAACTTCATTAGATAATTTCATATCATCTTCAATTCCAGCTAGGTTAAAGATCTCATTTAAATTCTAAGAGGAAATATGAAAAATTTCATTAAAAGTTAAATTAAAAATTGGAATTTGCTATAACTGTTGATGCACAATTAATAAACAGAAGCTCTCAATACTCTTAATTAGTTCTAGTGTATTACTGAAAACTAGCAAAAATGCTGGCCATAGTATGGTTTGATTATAATTATACTGGATAGTTAAGAAATACTGCATTAAAACATTAATAGTATCAAAACTAAGTCAAAAAGAAAATATTTGTAAAGAAAAATTATTCTCATTTGAAGGAAGGTGTACAGGAAGAAATTAGTGTATATAACCTCATTTATCAGTGATTTATTCATCACTGACCCAGGATAATATGGTATGCTCAATTGTGAACTATGTTACACTTATTACAGATGAACCTGTGATAACATGGGTCAGGGATCAGTCAGAATTTCTGGTTGTACTGCAATTGTACTCCAGCAACCTACCCAAAATGCACTGACTATTGCTTGTATTTACATGACAAGACTATGAGGCTGCATCATCATCATCCTCCCATAACATCTGTTTTCCATGCTGACATGGGTTGGATGGTTTGACTGGAGCTGGCAAGCCAGAGAACTACACCAAGTTCCAGTCTATAGCTGGATGCCTTTCCTAATGCCAACCACTTTACAATGTGAGTTGGGTGCTTTTAACAAGGCAGATTTATGTATTTGTACCCATCAATGTGGGACCAGTGAACAGGAAAAATATGGAGGCACCTGATCCTAACAAACAATGCAGATGAGTGCATTCTCTATAGGAAAAGGTAGAGATGGTCAAGAAAATATGTAACAGTGGAAGCTTCCTTGATTTTGATACCAATGAATCTACCATTTGTTTCATTTACAAAGTGCACAGAGATGATTCATTTATTACGTTCGTTTTGGAACCAAGCCCCATAATAAACAAGGACAGATGTATATCAAGTGTTAATTGCATGAAAGAGACAAGAGAAGAAGAAAAGAAGAATCCGGTAAACATGGTATGCACCCAATCCAATTGACAGGGTGAATTTTGCTGTCAAGAACTTGACTAGTAGATAACCTTTGAGGAAATATTAAAAGGAAATTGACCAGAATGTTTTGACCATTGATGATAGACAGAAGTACATGTTCAAATTAGAAACATAACTTTTATCAGGTTAGTGATTTCGGGGTTTATAAAAATGTAACTACCTGTCAAATGATATAAGATGCAAATCTATGTAATTTTTTAACAAATGTTAATAAAACAGATAAATTAATTTTAAGATAAAAATGGAAATAATTTTGTGGAACCAACCTGAATAATGATATCATAAAGCCGCACCAAATCTTGAGGTTTGGTAACTTTTTTCCCATCTGGTATGGTTTTGTTAGGAAGATATTGTTTCAAATTTTCAATAAGGAGAAGATTTCGTTCAATTGTTTTAGTAAGCCTGATATAAGTGAGGTAGGAGTGCAAATAATGTTGATTAGAAATCCTCACTTCAATGGTTTGACCACGCAATGCTGCCTTGAAGTTCTATACAGAAAAATATAAGGTTAGTGAAGCAAGAAGGAAAAAAACTAAACAAAAATTTATTACATTTGTAAAAATCAGACATCTTTGATGAGCTCTTAAGAAAACAAACACATATTCCACATATTTAGCTTGTAAATGGATGTTTAGGAAAACCATGAATATCACAATACACATTGTATCTTTACCAAAACACTCAATCTGATCCCTAACATTCTGATATTTTGTTACTGAGAAGATAGAAACAAGTATCAAAACAATAAGGTTTATATCTAGAAATGAATATGCTTCAAAAGAAAACTTAATGCTTGCATGGTTCTGTCATATCTTCCATAGAGGCACTAGGTGCTTTTATGTGGTCACCCAAACCACTAGAAACAGCAGCCTGCTCTTTTCTTCTTATTTCATTCATTTTCTATGTTGGTATGCATTGAATAATTTTTAAAAATTACTATTTTATAGTCTAAGAGGAACTGTTTGAAATGATGGGATGATTACAAGTGGAATGTTGATATGTTTGCTCAATAAGGGTTGACCTAGGGTTAAACAATAACACTACCACCTGAAAATGAATATTTTGTCATTCTGAATTATCTGCAACCTCTTTCCAAAAATCCTGGGCCCCTTTCTCATCACTATGCCATATCTACTCCAATCCAAGTAATACATCTTATTTCTCTCTGAATATCCTGGTTCCTCATGGGGAGCTTATCTGGATTTTTGTTATGTTGATTGTCCTTAAAAACTAAAGTGTTGAAACACATACCTCCACAATCCACAAGTATTTTAACAGGGACTTCAAAAACATCCTTCAATGAATTCCTAAGATTCTAGTTTTCAGTAATACTACAAAATGCAATAACTAGGAAAGATTCTGGTGACTCACTCATCCTCTCTAGTTATGAATATAACACAAGGCTTTTACAGATGCTATAAATGTTAGGCCTAACAATATTAATATAACATATGTTTCTAAAACTACATCTTAAAGAGTAGGCTGCCTTATCATAGCTGGAAAATACTTGTCAGCTTTATTTAATTGATGAATTTTCAAGTCAGACCCATTTTGGAGTACTGTCCATAAATTTGAGACACTAGACTGCACCGAAAGATTGGTAAAGATCTACTAAACAACATGCAACTAAGCAAATCTCAGACATACCGTTTTCTCTCCTTTCCTTGTCTACTTCAATTACCATGATCTCTGCTCCTCTGAACCAAACAGTTTTCTCAATCCTTCTACCCTTATATTTTTCCAAAAGAAGTTCAACTGCATCCATCACACAAGTCTCACACTGATGAGATTTCAAATTACACCTTACTGCCTTACAAAAGAACTCACTGGGCAATATAGGCCAAGGTACACCATGCATGAAAAATGTGGTGATGATCATGGTTGGAATACTCCTAGGTCTGCTTGATAAAGATTGATTTGAACATCTAACCTGTCTGGGAGAGCACTGCTGCTCCTTCCTTGACTAACCCATAAAGAAATAAATATGTTTAAATGAATAGACTTTTACTAAACAAATATTAAACTGAAACAACTAAAATTAATTTGTAGATTATTTCCTTTTATCAGAAACGTTTACTAAGAGATAAATCAATATATTCTAAGCTGTTCTTTGAAATTTAATGTTAAACGACAAAAAGTTTTCAAGTAAGTATTCAATTACCTGATCATCCTGTAATGCATCTCTGAGAACTTGTAAAGCATCTATACATTGTTTCAGTAAACTTTCAATAATAGACACTTTCCTATCAAAGCCTTCAGCTGTTTCTACTTGTTTAGCACTCTCTTGAAGGTTTAGCAAGAAAACTCGAACTTGTTCATTCTTCACAGGAACAGTGCGATTACGCCAAGTAACATTAGAGAGAGTTGCAGCTTGCTTTTCACGAGTTTGAGAGAGAAGTTGCTGAAATAAAAAAAAAAAAGTAAAAAGCCAATTATCAAATATTTAAAAATTATTTTTCAATGATTTCTTAATCATTTGACAGTATCTGAAAGAAACGCTTAGAACAAAACTAAAAGAAATACAAAATGATTAATACAGATATAGTCAAAATGTGATTCAATGTCAGTATGAATTGATTGTTTTTACAATAAATTATCAATTAATTATTCAATTAATAATTATTATTTAATCAAAGAAAACAAAATTGTTCAATAAGAAATATTTAGACAAGTTGTGTATGGCTGAAGTTAGTAAGAGTATAAAAAAAAAAAGGAGCCTCATTAAGATAAATAGGTCAAAATACTAACATCAAGATGTGCAAGTTGTGCATCCTGCCCAGATTCAAGTCTCATCCGCATGAGGTCTTTGATGGCGGATTCATCACCAATTCTGAAGCTACAATAACGGATATTAGGTGCTACTTCAGACACCCGCTGAAGATACAGATCTTTTGTTTCATCTGTGAAGGCACTGGCCAACTTCGAGTAGATAGTCTCTGAATTAGTATAAAATTCAATAGCATTTGCCCATCTTTCCAACTCAAATTCTAAAGTTCCTTTCATCCATGCTTGGTAACCCTAAAAAAAAAAAGCACATTAACATCAAAATAAAAAAAATAAAACCATAAGATGATAACCTTTTTCTCTTTTTCATCTTAACTAAGATATATATTATGATTTTAATATTGTTGTATAGTGAAACTGTAAATCCCTCCTGGTAAAAAGTGGTAGTAGCCAGCCATTATAAATAGACCAGTAGCTAGTTGACAGAAAAAGGTCGAGAGTACATGTAGACTGTGTTGATAGTCATGTCTGTGCTGATATAGTAATTATGTTATGTTACCGAGTGGACGTTATAACAATCTCAACCTTTAGAGGATAATAACACTGTACGATTGGGGGTCATGCAGTGCCAGACAGAAACATTCTGTTGATGGCTTTGGAATATAACAACATCTGTCAGAAGGACAACCATCATCAAAAGACAAATAACAGTGGCAAAAGACCACTTTACAATAAATATCAAAAATGTGACATGAAGTTAAAGACAATAATTCATATCATGAAAACAATAAATTCGTAATTCCTTTGTAGAAAGTGTCAAATATAGTATAAATTACTTTCCTAGTTCCCAAATAAGTTAATTATTAGTGGAATAATAATACTATATACTAAATGAAAAAAACCTGCTGTTGTTGTCATCTCTGCCCACTAAGCTCCAGGGCTTTGGTGTACCTAAGTCAGTAGGTGACCCCTTGACCTCACATAAATTTCTATTGCATGCATTATACAATTTGTACCAAACCCACAGATATATATACATGGTTGGTATGTTTGTAGATAATTCAGTTGTGATGGATCAATATCAAAAACAGTACCCATTTCTTTACAAAGTGTAGTTTTGATCTCCAGACTTCTGGGTTATGGGCCTAGCACACTTCTACTGCACCACTCTGGTTAACAAAAATTTTAGCAAATATATGATGGATTATTTCTCATATCATCAGTTCTGAGTTACATTTCTTGTATTACATCATCAATCATATGTTATTTATTTATTATTTCTTTCTATGCATTGGACCATTTGAGATATACAAAATATAGTAACTATAATAACCAATGCTGCAACGCTACAATGTTAACTGACTCAGTGAAAAGCGACATTTGAGTCTGCTGATACTCCAAGAGTCACATTTAACAAACAACATACATAGATCGCTGTGCTGCAAATTTTTCTAGGTGTCACCTCATTTGCTATTTTCAAATCAGCCAGAAGCAAATCAATTCTTTAAATGTTTCCTTAGTGCAGCATATTAGGCAAGCTTGCCAACGCTTTAGAAAAGAAGGGGGGAAGCTGACCTTTCACTGAATTTAGATAGCACTATGAATCTTTAGGCATAACTTTAAATTTATCAAACAAATATAAGCAAACTAAGAATAAAGAGATATAAATTTACACACCTGGGCTTCAAGTTTAGTTCGGGCATCACATTTAGTACTACCACAAAGTTTTGCTAAATCATCTGCATGATTTACAGCTTTTTTCAAACGAGACAACATATGAAACTGTTTCCTATGTTCTGTGTTAGCTTCAGCTTTCAGCTGCATGAAATAACCCCATGCTCTTTCAGCAGAGAAAAGAGGAAGATGTAGATATCTGGAAATAAAATGGATAAATATAAATGCCAAAAAAGCTAAATATATATTAGTATCATTTACATAAAAATAGATAAACATATTTACTATATTTGTTTTTGTCTGTAATGCTGCACATCATCAGCATCAACTTTCTAAGTACTTACAAAACTCACAAATTTGAAGAACAAATATAATTTATCGACCCCCAAAAGGATGAAAGGCAAAGTCGACCTTGGTGGAATTTGAACTCAGAATGTAAAGATGGACCACTAAGCATTTCATCCGGCGTGCTGACGTTTCTGCCAGCTCACCGCCTTATTATTATCTATTTATTACTAATCTATTTGTTTTTTTTATCATTATTGAATCAAACGAAACAGAAATACAATGACCATCTTGAATTTTATCTTTCAGATAATTATTTAACAATGTTTCAAAATTTACTTATAATTAACTGTGTTTCTGTCTGTAAGATTGAAATCTAGTGTATGTATATTTTATGGAACTCAGCAGTTGTGAGATTAATGTGTTGAATTACTAATGCAGCACACAAAATATCAACATTTGAGAATCAACTGAATATTTATTGCCAACACAGTAAACTAAGTATCAAGTACAAAAGGAAGCGATGGATAAATGACATTATGATGATAATATTTACCGGATATCAACCAACATATCATTGGTGATTTTTTTAGAAACAACTTTATGCTTGCTTCCCTGGGGAAAATGGAGAGACTTTCGTATGCGACGAAGTCGACGGCTACAATAGCTCCTGTAAAGCAACAGATAATTGAAACATCAATGACATGTACCATTAGAAAAAGAGATTTCTTTCTGAAACACAAAAATATGTTTTGTAAAAGGAATGTTATACAAAGAATAAAGGTCAAACACAGCATTATTTGAACTGAGAACTGAGGATGAAAAGTTGTAATATATTTAATAACATATATTCTACAGTCTAGACCATCTCTATTATTCTTAAAAGAAATATTCATTTCTGATTTAGATAAAAGCTAGATTTTTGTAAGAGAGTGGACTGTAGTTAACTGCAATGTATCACTGGAAATAATAATTTTGATGAATGGGACTAAATACTGAAAAGCAAATTGTTTAGCGCTATTGTTTCTGCCAACTTGCATTAAAAACAAACATTTAACAATGATTTCAGCCAATGCTTTAGTGTTGAATTTGTGCCTTTGGAATTTTTTAGATGTGAATCTAAGCCTTGTAAATTATGATTTAGTTTTAAAGCATTTCTTTTCAATCTATACCATTTTATATTCATCAATTTAATGAAATTAAAATAACCATTTTCATAGGAACTCATTCTGGTAATAAATATGACTAGCATGACTTTTTAAAAATCTTTTACTTGCTTCAGTCATTGAACTGTGTAGCCAAACTGGGGAACCACCTTAAAGGGTTTAATTGAACAAATCAACCCCAGTACTTATTCTATCAGTCTCTTTTGGAAAAGTGCTAAGTTACAGAGACATAAAAAAACAACAACACTGGAAGCAGAAATGTGTGTGTGAACAAACCTATATACATACGTGTGTATGTGTATGTATGTATGTATGTATACATTCGTAATGAGTTTCCACTCAGCATCCATCTACCAAATTCACTCACAAGGCATTGGCTAGACTGAGACTATAATAGAAAGTGTCCAAGATGCTGCACAGTGGAACTGAACCAGAAATCACATGGTTGTAAAGCAAGCTTCTTTAAAGTCATGCCTGTGCTTATACAATTATATATTTTTTTATTCTTTTATTTAGTTTCAGTCATTGCACTGCAGCCATATATAAAATTAAATCTAAATTAGATCAATGTTTTGAACATAAGGAATTGGTATTCTTAAAACTGAGAATTTGGTGTAAAATAATATAATTTATACACTGAAAGCAGAAAGTGACTTCTGTAAATATATTTTGAGCCTATTTAGAAAATAATGAAAATTAATTTTACCTATAACGTTGATAATCTCCATGTCTAAGGCCATGTTGCTGTTGGGCTTCTTTAATTATCTGTAAAACTGAAGATTAATATTCTCATAAGTAAAAGTTTCAAGTCACATGCACAGAATTAGAAGCAAAAAATATTTTCCAAAATGTCAACTGATGTTATGAACATTCTATTTTGTAATACCTCTATATGCCTATCTGCTAACATTTTTATATGAATTTAAATATATAAATACACACACACACATATGTATTAGTGTGCCTGAGATGTCAAAAGTGAGAATTGTATTAACCTTTTTGATACTAAACTACCTGATACACCTTTGATTCTATGATACAAACACCATGTTTTAAAGCAGTCATGGGCAAACTGGCAGGTGGGACTTTCTGAATGGCATGCCAATGAAAAATGACCTTGATTTTTTTTAGTAGCATGGCCCATCTGATGATAAGCCAAATCCCATGTGGCTACCTTCTCAAAAAAAGATTGCCCGTGCCTGTTTTAGAGTGATCTAAATTTAAACCTTCCATCAAAACATTTCATGTTATGTTCCAAACACCAGCTTAATGATGACAAAGTTATTTTATTAAATTCTTCATCATTTTCAAAATTAACCGAAACAAAGTCAGTGTATTTCAACAGAAATATAATAGCAAGAGGGTTAATTACAGAAAGTGCATTCATAACATCCATAAAGTAATTGATAAACTTCTTGTCTAATGACTTTTCACTGTTTTTATTAATAGTAAAATATTAATCTGTGATCCGAGTCAAAAAACTGAGATCAATAATTTGTAAATGTGACAGTGCATGCTGTCCACAGAGAAGTGGTTAAGTCACAAAGGTACACAACTACGTAGTTAAGTGTGCTATCAATAATTATGGATTTTTCATTGTTCTACTCAACAGCTGAATGGTAGTTATAAAAATGTAATTAATAAATAATAGGTGCAGATGCGGCTGAGAAACTTGTTTCACAAACATGTGGTCGTGGGTCCAGTCCCACTGCACAGCACTTTGAGCAAGTGTCTTCTACTTAAGCTCCAGGCTGAGTAAAGCCTAGGGAGTGGATTTGGTAAGTAGAATATGTATGTGTGTGCGTGTGTCCTCGTGATGATTGCGAATGGATATCCCTGTCATACAAGTGATGTTGTTCATTTCCAGTCTTCCTTGGAAATCAGATCTGGCTATGGAAAATATTATTTTGCTTGGAAACATGTGAGAGTAGATGACTAGGGCATCCAGTTGTTGAAAAAAATCTATCTCATCAAATTCTATCTGACCCATGCAAGCATGAAAAAGTGGACATTGATAATGATACTTTCTTCAAAAATATTAAGTTTCATAAAGATTTCCTTGATTTCATCATTATTTAATCTTCTTACTACCGCACTACACATTGGTAATTATCACATGTGAATTATCATATAATTATATTTATATACAGATCCATACTTTCTCTATATATAATTCAATTAAGTGATTTCAATTCTCATTTCAATGACTTGACTAATTGACTTTGTTTTGCTAATAATTAGGTAGTTAAAAGTTTATTTAACTTGGTAATTATTACCAATCTTTCAGTGAATATAAAACTTTCTGTTCTCAGTTGTAATACTAAAGAGATATACTATTTCCTTGCTTTTCAATTTATCTTTTTGATTATGAATTTACTTGTATAGCTAATTAGATAAATGAAAATTTGAATCTGTCTTCACAGGCATTTCCAATTTCTTTTAGTTGACTTAATATTTCAGATGAATAAAAATTTTCTAAAATAGGCTGTCCATATGTAAGGAATATCCAGTGATGGCTAACTAACTTGTTGGCAATTGATTGTTAAACAATATATTCATGGTTTAAATATTTACACACACACACACACACACATATAGCGCATAGAAGGGATTATGATCTAAGTTGTGTTCTTGTGAAACACATCTGCACATTCCAGTAACCAAATGTATATAACTGTTATGAATTTATCATTTTATTAATATTTATATTCTTAATGTATTTATTGTATTGTAATGAAACGTGTGACATGGAATTAAAAATATACCAAATTTTTCAGTTTTTGTTTTAACACACACATATATATATGCATCTTATGATCCTAAGTTTCACCAGGGGATGTACAGAGTATTCAGGCAAATTATGACATAACTTGACTGAAGACCCTGTACATCCATAGGTGAAACTCATGGTAGCAAGAGACTGACTTGACCAAAATAAAATATATTATTAATCTCTACCATGGTATCCATCGTATCAAGTTCTCTTTATCTAACAGACAACACTAAATGGATTTATATATATATATATATATAAAATTTATAGAAAAACAAAAGACAAAGTGTATGAACAACAAGCAAGTGTATTAGTTTGACACTCGGGAAAATGAAGAAGTCTTTTACGTTTCGAGCCTACGCACTTCAACAGAAAGGAATAAGAGGAAAAAAAAAAAAAAGAGAAAGAATGAAAAAAATTTGTAGATTTCAGTGGTACAGCATATATAAAGAGAAGCTCCAAAATAATATATAACAGTACACAAGAAAATTATAGACATTTAGAAATTATATTTATAAACAATTAAGAATTATCATTTGTTAGAAATTATTGACAGCAGCTGGTATAGACAGACACTTCACAGATGAGATGGTAAATGATTAGACGATTTGCAGATGTTGATAAATACATGCTGTTATAGAAAAAGAAATGATAACGAGAGAATATAAGGTATTAAGAGATTCACAGTGACTGGAATAGAATATAGCTGAAACCAGCCATTAGTATTAGGAACAGTGCACATTACTCTCCTAGATGAAAATAGTAATAAATCGAAAATGTTGCACCTGAAATTCTCTGATACAGAAAAATACTTTTGAAGCATGCTACTCATGTATATTGTTGGATACCTCATCAATTGCTATTTTTCAGCTTTTTTGTATTAATCATCTTTAGAGCTTTTAATTATTTTTGGAGTTTGATAATTATGAAGTAAAAGTACAGGACTACTGATCACTTAATTCAAGACAACTAGCTATGTGCTGAGTCCCTGAGAAATATGTCTCACTTCACCTGTCAGAATAATGGTTTTCAATCCTATTCATTGTTCAGTAATTAAAGGTGAGAAGAGCTGCTAGAGTATAAAATTCGTCTTTCTTGAAACTGGTGCTGAGCAGTAAGCTCAGCTCACAACTGAACAACAGACACACTAGCAACTTGTTTGATTTATGGTTGAAACTTTAACTTCAAATTTACAACACTACATCTGATCACTGTGTAGCTTGACCTACCAATTTTCTCAACAAATGCTAGGCTTTATAATATCTAATCTTTTATAGTGATCACAAATTATAACGATTAAGCTTCCTCTTTAGAGCTGCGCTATAAATCAGTCATACACAAAAAGCAAATTTGTCTCACACTCAAATCCTGCTTCCAAATCATCATCATTATAGTTTAACATCCCTTTTCTGTGCTGGCATAAGTTGTATGGTTCAACAGGAACTGTCAAGCAAGAGGACTGCAGCAAGCCCCAATGTCTGCTTTGAATGCCTTTCCTAACACAAACCATTTTGTCAAGTATATTGGGTGTGCTTTCTGTGGAACTGGCACATCCTCCTTTTATCACTCCCATTATTGTATATGAAACACTTCACCAAAACTAATAGAACTATAATTCCTTCTCATTCCTGTTTTCCTTTTGACAACCTACTTGAAACTAAAGAAACTTATTAATCTTGGTTTCTTTTTTTAGTAGTGTTGCTACCTGATGATGAGCTATGTCTCATGTGGCCCATTTCTTGAAACAATGTTGCTCATGTCTGCTATAAATTTAACAAAAGAGACCCAACTTTGAAAACATGGATAAAAACTGGCTGTTTTATTATGTATGTAAAATGGTCTTCCTTATTTTATTTAAAATCAAGATTAGGAAAATGAAATCCAAACTAAAAACAAGCCAGAGTTTTTAACTCTAAAATTAAGTGACAACTCATAAGAAAAGGCATACTGTCATAGATTTTATTCATTGCTATTATATCTCTGTAACAGAGATATATTATAAAATAATAAAGAATGTATGCATAATATTGAATAATTTTGTTTAATTTTAAACTTTATGCATGTCAAGAAAATTGTTTTCTTAATCTTACATAACACTGATGTAGTTGATTTATACATATGGATAAAATAAAATGGAAATCTCTTTATGATAAAACACCTGTGAAAGTGTATGTGTGTGAGGATATTGAACACTAAACTTGCCCATGTCTAGATTAAAATTGAACCCAAGCCTTTTTAAATACCATCTAACATACTTGAAGAAAAATGGAATATAAAACGAAAAATGGTTTAATTTCTCATTAACTTTTCAACTGTTTACTGTGTTAAAGCTGCAATTTCTATTTGTCATAAAACAACAGATTATATGGAGAACATTTATTTGAATACTAAGGGAAATTAAGTACAGTTAAAATTATATCAACAGCAGTAACTAAAACTACCAAAGTACAGAGGCTGTCTAATATTGATTTCTAACAGAGGAACAAAAGCCACATTTGTTTAAAGGGGTATTAATCAGTGAGATCGATTTCAGTACTTGACATATTTTATCGACCCTGAATAGATGAAAGGTAAAATAGACCCCAGTAGGGTTTGTACTCACAGCATAAAAAGACCTAATTAAATACTGCAAGGTCATTTTATCAGGAATTTTACTGATTCTGCCGTATGCCACCCTGAAGGCTGTGTTAAATATCTTATATCGGCTTAGGAGGAGTAGGAGTAAATGAATTCAACACCGGTAAGAGGAGGAGTAGAGTAAATTAATTCAATACCAATAAACAACTGGTACATATTTATCGATGCCGGAGAGATGAAAGACAAAGACTTTCTTCAAAAGGATGTGAAATCAGAATTTCTGATGTATGGAACTAAATAATACAAAGAGTGTGCTCTAGCGCTTTAAAGTTTCTGAGTTTCTATCGCTATATTTTCTTATAGTGGCACAAAGTCACATATTTGGAGTGGGGACGGAGTAGTCGATTCAACTGATTCTTGTGTTTGGTCACTTCGGCGGAATTTGAACTCAGAATACAAAGTAACCAAAATAGAAATACAAGACATTTTGTCTACTGCCTTTACAGATTCGGCTAACCACCCTTGTCACATTTCGATAAAACCTAAAACAAGACGCTTATTGTTCTTTAGTAATATCCGAAAGATTTTTACAAAAATAAAAAAAATCTAAGAGAACAGAATTTAAACGTTAAAAAAATACTGAAAAGTGTTACAAAATCGAATATCTAAATAGAACAGAACTTCAAAATATATAGTTACATATCAAATTAAATTGTTTTTACTCTGTTGGATTGTAAAGACTGTCAGATTACACTTTCCACGTGTTAGTAAATAGGTACGAGATAACGGATAACATATGGATAACACCCTGTTTTAAAATGAGATTAATTTCGGATCAAAGGGAATTTCTAAAACCATGCTGGTTAGGACAGTTGGATCGATGTTATACATTTCTAAATCTGGATAAAGAATGATGAAATTAGCTGAAAAATTGTACAGCAGCAGATGAACGTCGATGCATAAATGAGCCAAACTGCACGAGATCTAAACATGAGGTGTCATACGTAACTGACACGTATGTGAACATTAAAGCAACGAAAACACAATCGGCAGGTTTTGATTTCGAATTACAACTAGCCTGTAGTAAAGTACAATGAAATGTAAAATATCTTCAGAAAAATATTCCTTATGAATAAGAAAATGGTGCAAAATTCGAACCATTTCTGATGACTGAATAAGCAAGTAAGTACTAGTCTGAATAACATTAGCATTATGAACAAACAACACATAACTAAAAAGATCAAGTAAATTATTATACTTTCAAGTGTAAAACTTGTTGAGGCCGATGTACGATGATCCTTTCTTGATTCCGAATGTTCGTGTGAAGAATCGCCAGCCGCATTACTTGATTGAGCCATATTGAATGACTTAGTTGATGATGAGCGCCACCTACCATACTTTAGAGAGTTATCTCCTCTTGCATATTCTTTGGAAATCAATGTTAAATCGCAATGGCAGAATAGTTAAGTGTTAGATTCTTGGATGAAGAGTTGTAAGTTCGTATTTTACTTCTATGCACTCTGACATACAACTCTTGTAAACTGTAGACTGGTTGTATAGCTTAGTGTTTGTGTGTATAGAAAGTACTTGGGAGATATGTTACTGAGTTCAGCACAAACACAAAAACTTAACTGTATTAATAATGATTTTTTTTTACATGGCTACAAATTTCCAGGGAAAAAGTATAGTAAATTGAATCGATTCTTGTACATACTGTTATCAATTTTATTAACTCCAGAAAGAGGTAAGATGAAGTTTTCCTCCGTGGAATACAGAGTGCTGAGGTTAAATTCTATAACACAATTAGCCAAAGGCTGTATAGAAATTAAAGGTACCAGATATAACAATAATAATTATACACATACATACATGATAGCTGTCCATTTGTGACTGATGAAGACCATTACTGACCATTGCCTATGTGAAGTGTCAGTAATGCCGTGCATGAGGTTATTGCACCCATTGTCAACTTCACCCAGGTTTGTGCTCATGGCATCCATGCTTGTTGTAGAGTCCTCCTACTTGACCAGGTACTGGAAAGTCAGTGATTGCACACCCTAAAATTTTAGGTTCAAGAAGGCTTTTACAACACCTCACATATCCTCTCCACCCTATTGACATGATCCAGAGACAAGCCAGAGAAAGATATCCAGTGCCAAAATAGGTTACAGGCTCAGGAATGTTGAAATGCCATGATCTCAAGTGCATGCAAAATACCTCCAAAATGTTCAATGCCATTCCCAGCATGTCTGGTTTTATGTCAGTGACCTTCTCCAAGAGGCATGCTTTAACAAAAGCTTAGGAGTGCCTCATACCCATGAAAGAAGTTCTGTTGGCCACTTGGTGGTAGTATTAGTTAAAGAAAGAATTTCATTTGCAGTCATGCATTGTTACTCTGATGTGTGATTAATGTTGCAAAGGTAAAAAGAAAAACCTCTAGAGTAACATTATTCAACAGAGTGCATAGCTCGGACATAGGAAGTCTCTCTAAGTTGAACCATTATTTCTCCACATTGAGAAATCACACCTCCAGTACTACAGGCATGTGATTAGAATATCACAGGAAAGAATTGCATGGTAGATTCTTCAAGCTGAGCCAACCAGCAGAAGACACAGAGGATAGACCAAGAATGAAATGTAAGCTCAGTCTTTCATGTTTGGGAATCCAACCAGAAAGTGAATGACAGTTGCTTCTGATAGGGCCCTATAGAGGAGGTGCCTGAGGATTCTACTCCAATGACACTTCCAGGAACAGTGGGCAGAGAAAATGACAGGCTGGATGGATGGAGGTAAAAAGAAGATTATAAAAGAAAGACTGCAATATAGAGCTTTGTTCAACTGGACATGTATCTAATTTTAGATCAACTAATTTGTTTTGTGGTTCTGCTTTCCTTATGTTTAGTTGTAAGAGAGCAAAGCATATGTTTGTCACCTATTGAAATGAAGGGAAAAAGTACTAAGAGAAAATTCCTTTTGAAGTCTGTTTTATATAACCAAAATGATTGAGATAACACTGATCTCTCATTGGTCCAATAAAACAAATGAGTAATAGTGAATGATCAAAACAAGTAGTTTCATGATGGTTGCTACCATTCTATCATTTCTGCTAATCCATTGTCTTCAAATTATCAACTCTTACAACCTAATTTGATCCAAATAAGAGGCTTTTACTACAATGATCTTCTCTTCAAAGAGCTAGAAAACAATTTTTTTCATTTAATGGAATTAGTGGTATATGATAGAAGTTTTGTGAAGGTTTTTATAAAGAAAATATGGTGAATTTAAAGAAAAGTAGTAAAATATACTCTAACACAAAATTAACATTTTGTTTTCCTTTTAATAGTTTCCTCTATAAACAGCAATCTTTTGTCTGTCTATCTGTCACATATCAAAGCCACACACACATACACACACACACACACACACCAGCTGAAAAACACAGCATTGGCAGAGTTGAAGACTCGGAATAAATGGTAACATTGCAAAGCAATTTAACTAATAGTAAATCTTCCCCCCAAAAATACTCAACACAGTTCAAGACAATTCAAAAAAAAGTTTTTCCTAAGAATATTTTTTTTAGATTTCATTTAAACATACAATTTCTATGATTTTGCAAACATTGTACACAAATTTAAATATTTTCAGTCCCTCAATTTCAATTAAGCATTATCTTAACTCTAACCTTCACACACTCATTGTAAGTGCTTACACCAAACCCTTAACCTTAAATCCTAAATGTAAGGCCTTATCTCAAAAAACTCTAACCATCAGCTTATCTCTAAATCCTAAACCCTAATAGTGACCAAAATCCTACTCCTAAATCCTAATGCCAATCCCTGATCCTAAGATTACTTTTTGTGTAGATTAGTAATCTGCTTCATTTAAAGCATACACTTTTGGGAAAAAAAATTGAAATTGAACATGTACCATCAGACATGTACTTTGAAATAAATGGAACAAAAATGATAGACACTTGTAATTTGGAACAACCAAAATATATAAAATATGAAGAAAATTTTAGAAAAAGATATGGAAGTTATGTGGGACATTTATCAATATTTTGTGAAGCCATATTAAAGTG
Source organism: Octopus bimaculoides (assembly GCF_001194135.2). Taxonomy (NCBI): domain Eukaryota; kingdom Metazoa; phylum Mollusca; class Cephalopoda; order Octopoda; family Octopodidae; genus Octopus; species Octopus bimaculoides. The sequence goes on from NC_068985.1 coordinate 22,339,342, forward strand.
CCAGACATACTTAAGTTGTACTATTACACCAACATTAAGCACCTAGGTTCTTGCAGAGAATAATTGAGGATCTTTTTTCAGTATGTCTTTGATGTGACACTCCAGGTGTTTTCAGTCTGTCGTTGAGAAACTCACTGGATATTTCAGTACACAATTTCAAAGACCGCAGCTGTTGATTCATCATTTCTTTAGTATGGTCACAGGTATTTCAGGTAGTAAATAGTAAATATATATGTTAATAGAGAGAGAGGAGAGAGGGAGAGAGAGAGAGAGAGAGAGAGAGAGAGAGAGAGAGGATAGGTGGTACAAATAGCAGAAATATATCTCAAAACCTAAAAGCACAGTACAACACATACATTATTTAACTGTAGCCTACACCAGTGTCGCATAACCAGCCCATTTAAAAAGAAAAGTACCTTTGAATTGTTGGGTGACATGCCGTGCTTGAGGAGACCTATTGAGTCAAGTAAAATCAAAATACAGTCAAATGGAAATTGTAGTTGTGGCCTAGGCCAGTGCCACCTGACTGGCTCCTGTACTGGTGGCACTCAAAAAGCACCATTCATGCATGGGTCATTGCCAGGCACATAAAAAGAACCATCCGAATGTGGCTGATACCAGTGCCACCTGACTGACTCCCATGCTGGTGGCACATAAAAAGCACTCACTACACTCTTGGAGTGGTTGGCATTAAACGATGATGATGATGATGATATATATATGTATACACACACACACACACACACAGGTGCAAAACAAGATGGAAAAAATAGTAATCAAATACCAAAGGTAGGGTAATATACTTTTTATTAAAGGTGCAAAATTATTGCTGGACCGTTACTCAGACTTTCACACTCCCATTCATCAGACAATT
>NC_068985.1:22340927-22341456 GCF_001194135.2 Octopus bimaculoides
GTTATCTAGGTAACCAAGTTAGTAGCGAGGGAGGGTGCGCTGAAAGTGTAGCTACTAGAATAAGAATAGCCTGGGCAAAGTTCAGAGAGCTCTTACCTCTGCTGGTGACAAAGGGCCTCTCACTCAGAGTAAAAAACAGACTGTATGACGCATGTGCATGAACAGCCATGCTACATGGCAGTGAAACATGGGCTGTTACTGCTGAGGACATGCATAGGCTCGCAAGAAACGAAGTCAGTATGCTCTGATGGATGTGTAATGTCAGTGTGCATACTCGACAGAGTGTAAGTACCTTGTGAGAAAAGTTGGACCTAAGAAGCATCAGTTGTGGTGTGCAAAAGAGACGATTGCGCTGGTATGGTCACGTGGTGAGAATGGATGAGGATAGCTGTGTGGAAAAGTGCCACACCCTAGCGGTTGAGGGAACCTGTGGAAGAGGTAGACCCAGGAAGACCTGGAATGAGATGGTGAAGCATGACCTTCGAACATTAGGCCTCACTGAGGCAATGACTAGTGACTGAGACCTTTG
>NC_068985.1:22341774-22348911 GCF_001194135.2 Octopus bimaculoides
GTGAAAAAACATTTGAGCGAGGTCGTTGCCAGTGCCACTGGACTGGCTCCTGTGCAGGTGGCACGTAGATAACACCATTTTGAGTGTGGCTGTTGCCAGTACCACGAGACTGGTGCTCATGCAGGTGGCACGTAAAAGCACCCACTACACTCTCAGAGTGGTTGGCGTTAAGAAGGGCATCCAGCTGTAGAAACTCTGCCAGATCAGATTGGAGCCTGGTGCAGCTATCCGGTTCGCCAGTCCTCAGTCAAATCTTCCAACCCATGGAAAGTGGACATTAAACAATGATGATGATGATGATATATATATATATATATATATATATATATATATATATGTATTGTTTTGCCAACCTATATAACACTATTTTGCCATACTATATACATATTTCTATTTCATTTCTAGGTTTCTTATTTTTCAGCACCACTTTGTCTCTTAATTGTGTTATTTCTTCCTCTTATTTACTATTTACTGTAAATCTAGTACTTCCTTATAATGCTATGTTTTACCAGAAGAAGCATGTACAGACAAAGAGAGGAAGAAGCATAGTGAGAGAGAATGAGATGCAAATAGGAAAATAGAGGAGTTTAGAAGAGAAATGTAGGAGAAAAAAACATAGTTTTTTTAAAGGGTATATGTGTGTGTGTGTGTGTATTTATTCCATCTTATCCAACGTGTCCTCGTTTGTAAAATGTTAGCTTGTGACATTGTAGAAGATTTGGCTGTTATTTCCAGTAGGTCAAGCAACCACACAGATTCTCACATTTTCTCACACAAAAATACACATACATATACCTACATATATGCACACACATGTTATTTTTTAATCGTTGATTTCAGTTAACTTGTTAAGTGGTTGCACCTGTTTTTTTTTTGACAAAAGTGGGGAGAGGAAGAGGGAGAGAGAGAGAATGAGAGTAAGGTGGGGGAAAGATAACGGAGAGAGTGGTGGTGTGTATTGACGATCTGAACGACAGCTTATGTAAACTTACCAACTCCTTATCACTGCATACCAATTTCTTACATTCCTTCCTTTCTTTCTAGCCCTCAAATATTCTAGAGATTCCATTTGGGTTTTACATGTGTGTGTGTGTGTGTGTGTGTGTATTTCTTTGTGATGGACAACTCCTTTTTCCTTCCTTAGCTTTCTAAAAGTTACATATATGCATATGTATTGGTGTTGGTGTACGTGTGTGTGTGTATGTATGTCTGTATGTATGTATGTCTCTTCTGAGGAGGGAGCCAGTTTCCAACAAAGATACAAGGCTCCATCTTTGGGATGTAGTTAACACAGATAAATTCACATTTGGAACTTGAGTAAAGTCTTGCATATTTTTACTGTTCCATTCACAGATTGCACTTGTAATGTACGAATTAGACAGTTGATTTCTCTTTCTGAAAATTCTAGTTTATCTAGATTCTCCTCTAATCATTTACTAACAAAATCTAGTGCTCCAATTATTATTGTTATGAATATGAATTCATGTATGTATGTACTTGTGTACATATGTATGCAGTGTCCATCATAATATATTTTCATCTTCCACTAAGCCCTGCCTATTACTTGGAAATTTCCAAATTTAAATTCCATAACTTAACTTTTATCTTACCCCTCTCATTCAAGTTCAATGCAACTCAGCCCACACCTCACACATTTTGTGTACCACAGCCTAAATAGCCAAATGATTGTCTATGGTTTTATAAGTTACTAGCTGAATAGTCCGTCGTTGCAGGGCAATTTTCACAATGTTCCAATGCCTTAGCCTTGCCATCGCCCGTGGTAATGCCGCGAGCATGTTGGCTTATTCAGTATGTTCCACTGAACCTTGAGATGTGGGACCAATTGAGGCACTTGGTGTTGAATTGATGTGTTTTTTCCATTTTTCTTTTTTGTTTCTTGTTTTTTTTTTTAATCTTTCTTTATTCCTCTTTTTCCCTTTTTTCCCTCCCAGTTTTGAATTTGTATTTTTAATGTGGTTTTGTATTATATATGTATTGTTTACATCTGTGTTATATCCTGATAAAAGGTACTCAAAGAGTAACTTTTATTCGCATGACATAGCGATTTCTATCTTGATTTCTGTTTCTTTTAAAAATCCAAAATCCAGTCATAAATGATGCTGTGTTCAGAATCATACAATATTTTGCATATTTTTTCCTGAATGATGCCACATGCCTAAATTCATGAAACTCCAATCCTACCAGCGATCAGCAATATATAGGAGGATTGTATGAACCTGAAAATGTGTCTTATTATACACTTTATCTGTATGTGGTACAATATCCTGATTTATATATATGTAAAATCATAAAATAATCAGAAGACTACATGTTTGAATCACATTGGGGTTACCAAAATTGAAGAAGGCGGTTCTTCCTTTAAGTCAAACGTAACGATTTCTGTCTATTGATCTGTGACAAAATTAGTACAATCATTTTAGAAGGTGTGCAATTCTTTAGTCAGGAATCACTAAAATATAATGACATTATAATTCATATTAGATAAATGTCAACTTTATAATTAATTAATTGTTCTTCCTTCATTCATTTCTCCAATGCATCTTCACATTCAATCAAGCACAACAGCCTTCGTTACACACACACACACACACACACACACACACACACACACACACACACACACACACACACATGAAAAAAATAAAAGAGAAACCGGAGAAATTGACATATAGACATCAAATTATTGGAACATAATGCAATTCTCAACAATATTAAACTCAATTTCACCTACATCCCTTTTAAGAGGATTTAAGTCCTTGATTTAATCATATATACAGATAAGTTGCAATAATAAATCTCTGAGTGAGATGTAAACAGTAGCAGCACGACATCATGAAGTATATTTGCTACCTAAATGTGGCTGGCCCATATGGAACGATGCCACTGTTGTTTATATCCCCAGGAAGACAGCTCCTCCATCTGGCTAACGACACACTGTCTGTGTCCGATCAGTATTTGCGAAGGGAAATCATCGTTCCCATCTCTAGCCTTACGTGATACACACGGACCCGGGTTTCTGGATAATAACCTGTCATCAGCCTGTGGCAGTCACCAGCTAGGGATGAGAACTGATTCCAAACGCAAAATACTATATGCTTTTTCGAGTGACAAGCCGTTGCTGATCTCGAAAAAGGAGATATCTTAATTCATATTCCATACATTACTGATTGAAGCACAGCATCACGTTAGACAAAAACAAGGGACATAATTCTGACAATATTGGATAAGAGTTACTTCCCTTGAAAGTTTTTCTTGTTTGCATCCTATTTATTTTTAGCTAAAAGTTATAAGTGAATCTTTGTGTGTTATTTTAAATGGCTTATAAACACCTTCCACGCAGCAAAGGAATAAATATTTTACTTTTTCTTTCAATCAAACATAAGTTTGATTTATAGTGCTATCATTTCTGAAATAGAAAAACTGAGTTCAAATTACAGTTTTTGCTTCTAATTAATCTCCAGAAGAATTTTATCTGTAGGCCTACAAGTTTTCAGTCTGTTAACTAACCACCATCATTACTCTCAGCATCACCCTCAATTTAACATCTACTTTTCCATGTTTCGATGGGTTGTATGGAGTTTATTGAGACAGATTTTCTACAGCTGGATTCCCTTCCTGTTGCCAACCTTTACCTGTTCCACAGAATATTGGAAATGAATGATATTCATTTACAGTAATCACATAATATCTAGACAAAGACACAAACACACGCACACACACACACACACACACACACACACATTATCTATTCTTAAATATCAAACAACAGCAGTTCTATCTGTTCGATTTTAATATTTATTCATGAAAGTAAAATTCACTTAGTCAAAGGATCTTTTTTCTTTTCCTTTTCATGTTCTTGTTCTTTTCCTTTCTTGCAAGTTATTTGTTGACCCCGCTAGTGCCACTGACACAAGAATAGCATCCAGTATACACTGTAAAGTAGTTGGTATTAGGAAGGACGTCCAGTGATAGAAAACTTGTCAAAGCTGACATTGGTGTCTGATGCAGTTTTCTGGTTCACCAGCTTCTGTCAAACTATCCAAACCATGCCAGAATGCAAAATGGATGTTAATTGATTATGATAAATGATGATGATGATAACAAAGATTAAAGCCTAAAAATATATCTAATATTTACTAACTACATTAGTACAAGGCTCTATGTACTAATGTAATTACATTATGAGTTCAAATCCTGCTGAGGTCAATATTGTTTTTTATCTTCCTGAGGTCAATAAAATGATTTGATTGTGTCCTTTGTCAAAATTTGTGGCCATGAGACAATGTTAGAAAATTATAATAGGTTTAGATTGAATGTAGGTATTATTTAATTAAGTTTCAATGTGTGAAATTTGTTATTACTAACTACTTCCACTACTCTGAACTAGCAAACTGCATACCTCCTTCACCTAGTTCATTTATTTCTCCACTTTTCATCATTCATTTCTACTGCATCTCTCCCTAACATTTCATACTCAGGTTCTACACAAAAAATTCTGCCTTAGAGCTGTAATCCTCTGGAATTACTCACCAACCATGTTTTCCCCAGAGACATCAATATCAGTCTTATTAGTAATGATGGGGATAGAGATGGAATGGAGGTTTAACAAGCTTATGGGTGCTATTCTTTCTCCTCTGCACATCATCATCCTCATCATCATTTAACGTCTGCTTTCCATGCTAGCATGGGTTGGACGATTTGACTGAGGACTGGTGAACCAGATGTCTACACCAGGCTTCAATCTGATTTGGCAGAGTTTCTACAGCTGGATGCTCTTCCTAACACCAACCACTCTGAGAGTGTAGTGGGTGCTTTTACGTGCCACCGGCATGAAGGCCAGTCAGGCGGTATTGGCAACAGCCACACTCAAAATGGTGTATTTTATGTGCCACCTGCACAGGAGCCAGTCCAGTGGCACTGGCAACAACCTCGCTCGAATGTCTTTTCACGTGCCACCGGCACAAGTGCCAGAAAACCTACCAGCCATTTATCTATGTGAGTTTGTAAATATGGAATTTAAACTCTTATTGTGCTGTCAGAAGTCACACTACTTTATTGGCATCATCATCATCATTTCCACTGCTACTGCCACTGCCACTACCATGGTCACCTGAGATTAGTGCAGCATGTTCCCTGTTATAATTTGCACAACAATAGATCTGATAGCAAAGTTGTGATAAGCAATTTGCTATTTATCAAGTTATGTTCCAATGTTTACTTTGCACTAATGATTTCATTTCTTATCTAATTAAAACAATTTTGACATTTTTTATAAAGAAGTGCAGATATTTCCTGTATTAAAGTGCACTGTCCAAGCAATGGATGGAGCAAATTGTTACCTAATTCAGTTTTCTTTCTGAGTCTTTTACTTCAGAACTACATTATCCAATGTGCCCTTCAATTTTTAAGACAATAGAGTGTGGTTTGAGGGAGATTTGGCTGCTATTTTTAGCAAGTTGAGTGACAGCCTAGTGTCCTTCAACTATGCAAAGAATTACCACAGCTCTCTGCAACACACAACTATAGCACCTAAAATCATTACAAATGTAAGGCCTTACAATCTGTTGTGAGATATCACAGCAAACATACATAACATTATCAAAACTGCTTCCCTGGGCTAATGCATTCTCTTTAGAGACAGATATTTCTTGAACATGATCAGGTGCTCATTCATTTAAAAGATCAGGTAATACCCACATTGGAGTAATGTTTCACACATCTAGTATTACTATTACACTCGTAAACATTATAAACATCACTTAAAAGAAGGTAATTCAGCTGATTTGCAAAGATTTATTCACTAATACACAACATTCTGTAACTCACAGGAATGCTATCTTTCTCTTTCGCTATTACTATGACTGCAGCTGTTCCTGTAAAATAGCTAGTTCACTGCATTGGTGCACATCACTTTTCTTTTCAGTGACATTAGTACACCTCACGTCTCATAAAATAATTCATTAAATCCAATCCGTCTACAAAAGTGCATACCTCTGGTGTTATCTCTCCACAAATATTCTTTCTACAGATGCTTAAACTGATTATCAGCCACATCAGTCTCAGTAGTATGGATGGACCTACAAAAGTTATGAACACATTCCTTCCTTTGATCAAATAATGAAAAGAGTTTGTTATATCATCTGGTTAGTGAATTACCAGAGTTGTTTGTGTACGAGATGAAATATCTTGCAGTATTTGTTCTAGATTTTTGCATTCTAAGTTCAAACTTTATCAAGGTCAGCTTTGCATTTTATCCTTTTGAAGTCAAAACATGACCAGTCCAGGAAGTGACCAATTTTTCTCTTTCTATCTCTCCAAAAGAAATCAGCTATGGTTATGCCTGGAGAGGAATGTGTGCCACCAGGTTTAAATTGTTTAAGACACTCTTATCACAATGGCATCCTTACAACTCTACCAGGAGTTGAAGACTCAAAGAAAGGCAAGGCAAGGTATATCGTCTATTCATTCCACTAACTGACACACCAACTCTTTAAACAATTATTATCTCTGTCTTACCACTGAACTGAGCATTTACTCAAACATCACAGTTTCCATTGCCTATGATTGCCTGCTCATTATCAACCTTCTTCATTATAATCCTCTACTTTTCAAAACTTTTGCTTCTTTATTTCAGCAAACTTGTTAGAGCTTTGTTAATTCTATGTTGTGTATCTTTGGATAACTAAGCAAAACAGTTTTATCCAAGACAGCTAAACAAGCAACAAATGCAATTCTTCCTGATAATGTTCCTCCACATCATTCATACAACCAAAGTGCACATCTCCAAGGTTCTAAACTAGTGGTTTCCAACAGTAGTTCCTTTTATTTAAATGAATTTTCTCACAGACTCCTTTTAATATGCTTATCCTTATGTGTGTGTGTGTATATATATATACAGCTGATTGTATCTTTACTGTCAGACAATTACAGGAGAAGTGCATTGAACAGAATCTTGCTCTGTACCATTGCTTTGTTGATTTGAGCAAAGCATTCGATACTGTTAATCGAAGTGCTCTGTGGCTAATTCTGGGGAAAATTGGTTGCCCAGAAAAGTTTATAAACATGGTCAAGGCTTTGCATCAGGATATGAGAGCTAGGGTTAATTTTGGTGGTAGG
>NC_068985.1:22350744-22357574 GCF_001194135.2 Octopus bimaculoides
AATATATAAATATGAAATTCTGAATTTAGTTCACAGACCTCCAGTACTACCTTTCCAGACTACCAGGTGTCTGAGGGCCCCAGGTTGGGAACTGCTGCTCTGAACTATTTCCTTGCACCACTTTTTTAGTAATATAGGTGAAAAATGCTACTTACAACATCTGCAGTACTTTACCACCCATTACTAATTGAGAAGTATGTGCAGAGAGCTTTTGAAGAGAGTCTCTACTAACTGTGATGTGAAGGAGGAAAAAGACGGAAGCAAAGAGAGAATTACGGTAGTCTTATCTGTTGATCTGGAAGGGTCACTCACAACATCTACATGCTCTGTCCAGCACCATACTGTCTAACATGTCTGCTCTTGTACTCTGTCCACCAACTGACTGCTTGTGTCTCACTGACCCCACATGCCCACCATGGCCCTTCTGGTGGGACCCACAGGACATGCGTACTCCCTTACTTTCGGTCCTTCCCTACAACACAGCCTGGCTCATGACACCACACGCTCCCCTGATCTGAAGGTCATTCAACCAACCTGCCCACACCTTCTCCTCAATCATGACCACATGCCTTAACTTGTTTCATAATCAGCCAACCAGTGAGGAGGGCACCACTCCCTCTGCGACCATCGTGGGACTTCAGGACTGGCCTCAGTTCCTGGCATGTTACTACCAGCTTCGTCCTCTTGTCCATTACTGTTGGCTCCAACCTCCATCACAGTGATGATCCTGCACACATCCAAAACATAATGTGGCATGCCATCTACTGACACATTGTTCCTCGAATTTACAGAGGTTATTGTCCCCTTTCCCCATTGTGATGTGCACCACACATTTGGGGGTTTAACCCAGACCTACACAAAGGCATGCTCTTTCTCTTCTGTGGGTTGTGGCGATGTGGTACATGGATGTCTTCACTTGTACTTGAATATTGCCCTATGTGGCACTGACTCCTCAGCTTGTCCCAACTTGGGCGCCATATTATACAAAAAAACGGCCTTGACCGGTGAGATGTGGCCCCTCTCTGCTATGGTCTTGATGATGCGATGATGCCTCTCCACAACTCCATTGTCACTTGGCCAGTATGCTGCCCTGAAGAAATGACTAACATGCTTTTTGTCGAGCATTTCCCCCAGCACCTCCGAGTGAAACGCAGTGCCATTATCCACAAGCAGCTCATCCACAGGGCCTCGTTCTAGGAATATCTCATTTAGTATTCTTGTGATTTCCTCCATGGTCCCTGCCTTCATCTCCCTCCGTATGGCCAACTGCCCTGGTCTGCAGTCGACCATTGAGAGGTATGTCCCCTGCTGGTAGTGCGTCACATCCACTGCCAGTTGTTTCCAGTTGTATTCCACTGGATTGCTTCCTGCCTCATGCACGCCTGGAGCAGGGTCAATGGATTGGCACCTGTCACAGCTCTCAACTACTCTCTGCCTGGTCACATCAGAGTCAACTTACCTGGCTAGGAACAGGGTCCTATCCACCCTCATGTGATGCATGGTATGCAGTCTCCTCAGCTCTGAGTCACTCAGTCGACACACTGCAGCCACTCCTTGCTCCAGATCCTCCGGCACCTGCAACCAGGCTTTCTTTACTCTAGTCAAGGCGTCTGCTCTATTCCTCTCAGATGGCACAAAAACCACACTCAGCTTCAGGTTAAACTCGGCAGCTAGCTCACCCAGAATTCCCAATTGGCATCTTGTCAGCATCTCTGCGCCACCTTTGGTTCACTGGTGACCACTGATCCCACCCATCTAAGTACAGTGGTCGAATCGGTCCGGATCTCGATAGTACACAGCCCCCACCTCAGGGCCAGGTTTATCCCCCTTCAACACATTGACTGTGGTTGCAGTTGTTCTTCTTCCTGAGCTAGACCACATCCTCCACCACAACACCTCCAATTTCCAGGACAACTCCCATTGCTATGCTGCTGGCATCACCACACAATCCCATTCTTCAATTTGGACACATACCAGTTTCCTCTTACTGGGTCCTCTGCCATCACTCTCTCCAAGACTTCTTGCATCATGGCAGTTGTCTTCTCACCCACATTGTCACACCACCTCACTCCTTCAGCTTGCTTCTTGATGAAGCTGAATGCTATCCGGAGCCATCCTGCAATCAGGCAGTGTCCCAGCAGCTTCCCACACACAGAAAACAGTTCTTGCCTAATTGTCTTGGAGCCCATTTCTGGGATCTCATTCCCTCTCTGAAACACCAACGTGCCATCCTTGTCTCTCCGTACATTGAGTCCCAGTGCAGCTCCTTCCATCGCCTCTGGCAGTTTGGCAGTTAGCTCAAAACTTTTCAGGTGGCTTATGACCTCCTTTGCTGACACTATACTCTCATTCAATCACATTATTTACATTATATTTTCTCTGGCTTTTCTACCATTACTATAACTACTGTTGCTTCTCTGAACTAACAAACTGCATACTATCCAATTCTTGGCACCCATTTCTCCTCTTCTAGTGAGTCTCACTCCATCTTTTTCTTGCTTTGATAAATTAAAAATAAATCTCACCCAGCCATTTCTTTTAGTGATGTTATAAAAGTGGAATTTAAACTGTTATTGTATCACAATAGTACTCAATGCTCTATTTACATTTTATTACACCCCATCACCAGTAGCAGCAGCAGCATAGATTAATGCAGCATGTTTTCTGTCACACTTTCAAGAACAATGAATTTGATAACAATGTTGTGATAAGCAATATGTTATTAGCCGAGTCATGTTTGAATAACTAATGTACAATAAACACTGACTTCAGTTTAATTCTGATGGTGTTCATCTTTCTTCTAACTGAATATAATTTAATATTATCTATTAAATAATATCTATTTCACCTCTCTACTCACAAAAGACATTGTACTGGGTGGCTTAAATGCATACAACTCATTTTAGCTCTCTTACAATTTCTGTAGCAAAACTATCTGCAACATTATCTGTATCCCTGAGCAACACTGTAACTCTTTAAACACCCTTTGTCTCTTTGTTATCTACAAACTCACGATAATTTCTGTCTTATTAGAATTTTCAAACTATTCCTAATGAAGGCATTCACCTGAATTCAGTCCTCTTGAGTCCTCTGGTATTTAACCTTTCATAAATCTGTTAAATGTGTGTCACCCTTAATGTATCTGTGACAGCTAAATACACAACTAGAATCACCTTGTTTGGAAGTATAACCTCCATCATGCATGCTATCAAATTCCTAAAAAACCCTCAGTGTTTCACTGTTGCCAATCAGGCAAAGCACACTGGAGAAAATCAGCACCAACTAGGAGACATTTTCCACCACTATAGCATAAGAAAGATGGCTACCAGGACAGCATTGTTATCCAATACATTGTTATGTAAGCTTTACAGGAAACATGTTACAGATTATGTATGACAGGAGACATTGATTACTGCTGCTAGAGGTATTGCTGCAGCTAATGGTGGTGGTGGTGGAGATAAAATAAAATGTAACTAGAGTAATGAGTCCTATTATAGCAAAATAACAGTTTAAATTTTACATTAAAAAAATAACTACCTTTGTGTATTTCATTGCTGGCAAGTTATATTTCCTCTCAAATTGCAGGCAGATATCTAATTTTAATAAATTTTGCAGAATCCTCCTAAATTCACATGCTGAAACCCATTTATCTTATAACCTTGTGCACAGTCACTAAATTTGTAGGGGAGCTTTACATGCTCATTTAATGTAAGAAATAGCAGTCAAATTTTTCTTAAATAACACTCTGCCATCTTAATAATATATCTATGGCTGCAATGGATAATGCTGTTTAGAAACACAATGTCTGAAAATAGATTAAAAAAAAAGTGGGGATGGTTATGGTTTAAAAACGTCTGATCATCAGTTTGTTTAATCAGTGTTGATCTGGGTTTAAACAACCACATCTCTTGTTTCTGTCCAACAAGATAAATGATTTCAATTCCTCCTACAGCCTCTCAGGGAGATTTGTCTCATCATCATCATCATCGTTTAACGTCCGCCTTCCATGCTAGCATGGGTTGGACGATTTGACTGAGGACTGGTGAACCAGATGGTTACACTAGGCTCCAGTTTGATCTGGCAGAGTTTCTACAGCTGGATGCCCTTCTTAACGCCAACCACTCCGAGAGTGTAGTGGTTGCTTTTACGTGCCACCGGCACGAAGGCCAGTCAGGTGGTACTGACAACTGCCACGCTCAAAATGGTGTATTTTATGTGCCACCTGCACAGGAGCCAGTCCAGCGGCACTGGCATGATCTCGCTCGAATGTTTTTACACGTGCCACCAGCACAAGTGCCAAGAAGGCGACGCTGGGCACAGGTGCCATCACGTAGAGATAAGCACTGGCTCTAACCATAATGGTTTCAAATTTTGGTACAATGCCAGCAATTTCAGTTGAGAGGGCTAGTTAATTACATCGACCTCAGAGTTTAACTGGTACTTATTTAATTGCTTCCAAAAGGATGAAAGGCAAAGTTGACCTCAGTGGAATTTGAGCTCAGAATATAAAGACAGATAAAATGCCATTAAGCATTTTGCCTGGCATGTTACTAGTTTAGCCAGCTCACTGCCTACTGGCTCAAATTTTGGCACAAGGTCAGCAATTTCAGGGGAGGGGTAATTTCTGTAGAGGGGTGTAGCCAATTACCCCAGTGCTTAACAGGTTCTTATTTTATCGACCCCTAAAGGATGAAAGGCAATTTGAACTCAGCGGAATTTGAACTCAGAACGTGACGATGGACGAAATGTTGCTTAGCATTTTCCCCAGCATGCTAAAAGATCTGCCAGATCGCCACCCTACTGCCTTTGTACACATCAACAGTTCAGAAAAGGATCAGCCATAGTATAACAGTTAATGTTTAAATTAAGAGGGAAAAGGTTTATAGATCAGTTTCTCCTTTTAGAAATTGCATGAAGGTCAGCATTATATTTCAGAAGTTTGTGACACAAATTACTCTCTTCTCTCTTAGACAAGAAGAAGCCTCCTCATACGAAAAGGACAAGATGGTCATGCTTGCAATACCGTTGGTCTGCTCGATCACGGCAAACCTGAGAATAAACGTTAAACAACAACAAAATCTACTACTACTACTACTACTACTGTAATTTTTCAGATTAACACCTGCACGATCTTCACTAGGGTGTTAGGGCTAGGGTTTTAGGGCTAGGGTTTTAGGGTCAGGGTTAGAGTTAGTGTTTAGAGTTAGGGTTAGGGACGGAAAACCGTAACCCTAAAACCCTAACCCCAACACCCTAGTGAAGATCGTGCAGGTGTTAATCTGAAAAATTACCACCACTACTACTACTACTACTACTCTATTTTTTTTCACAAGTTGCATCCATCATTTTCTGATATTTATTTCTCCTCCTAGACGTTTGGTTGATCGTCGCGCAGTCTCTGTAGAGTGGCTAAATAATTGTCCAATAATATCACTGCTTTATATGATAGACTTTTATCAAACAGAATGCCAGCTGATCATCACTAATCGGTTAATATGCGCGTTTGTCAAGGGAACAAACTCTAAAATAACTAACGAACTTTGATATTAGCTCAGTTGATAGTTTATGTCACATGTTCTAGCCTTATTTAAGGAAAAGATATGTATATATATATATATATAACATATCAATGACTCTCTCAACAGTTTTATGATATTTAAAAACGCTACACGACAGCACATATATTTCGTTTGACTTTGTTTTCGTTATTGCTGCTTTTTCTCTTCAAACATCATTTTAATGACAGTGTTATAAGGATGACGACTGGAGTTATTTGTATTTTTCTTAGCTTTCTACTGGTTGTAGGGAACCAAGCCTACCCTTTTCATGCATCGTCTTGCGGTTATCAGGTAAGAATAAATAACTTCGAAATATTTTTTGTGCCCAATTTATTAAGATGCCGTGATAATAGAAGTAAATAAGATTCTAGCCAGGCAATTACACAAACTGGTTTTGAGATCCGGGTTTGTTTTCGTCAGTGCAGTCGAAGAGATTTTGTGTTGTTATTGTGCGAAAGAAAATAAAGAAAACAAAGTGACGCTAGTTCTGATTTACCATTCATTTTAAAGCTAACAAGTTTTGCTCATTCATCTATAAAGTTGGTAGGAAGCCTCCACGTAATTTTTCGCTTTGCTAGCTATAGCAGTCAGTCTCTTCTCACGAATTACATGTCTTAAGGGGTAGGATACATTAAATAATATAATCCAAGATATTTTTAAAATATCTAAAGAATAATCAACAATAAAATAACTCGACAAAAAGGACGACGACGACAACACAGTTGAATTAATGTTTTCTTTTTTTCTTTATTTTCCATTTTTTCGCTCATGATTATGTTTACTTCTGTTCTGGGTTTGTATTTTAATGTGGAATATATATATTTAATCAAATACGTTGTAACAGTTGTGTAAAATAAAAAAATAAATTCAATTTTCCGTTTAAAAAGAAAACGAAACATGTAAACAGGCCAACAGGATCTCTTTCTTTAAAAACGAAACAAAGACATTGGCCAATGTAGTCAATATATATATGGCATAACTACAGATTTCGGTAAATTTTCAGATTAACACCCGCACGATTTTCACTAGGGTGT
The DNA here is from genome assembly GCF_001194135.2 of Octopus bimaculoides. Classification (NCBI taxonomy): domain Eukaryota; kingdom Metazoa; phylum Mollusca; class Cephalopoda; order Octopoda; family Octopodidae; genus Octopus; species Octopus bimaculoides. The sequence goes on from NC_068985.1 coordinate 22,357,337, forward strand.
TAGGGTGGGAATTCTGTCCCCTAACCCTAACCCTAACCCTAAAACTCTAACCCTAAAACCCTAACCCTAACCCTAAAACTCTAACCCTAAAACTCTAACCCTAAAACCCTAACCCTAACACCCTAGTGAAAATCGTGCGGGTGTTAATCTGAAAATTTACCCAGATTTCTGCACCCCCGACTTTGGATAACTTTCAGAAAAAAGGATATTTTTTAATGAAATTTTCTACGAATTCATG
>NC_068985.1:22357584-22358621 GCF_001194135.2 Octopus bimaculoides
AACAGGAATTTTGGGGGGGAAATCAAGTTGTCCATATTTGTTTCATTTTCTCCGTTTTTTTGCGTTTGTGCATCCGTAGATTTCTGCCCTCACCAGAAAACTCGTTATGCTAAAAATAACAGCTACAGGTCTGGTACACAGAAATATGTTATTAAAACGACTTATTTGTTGCATACAATCTTTTTTTCACTTTAAGTAAATTCCCAGGTAAACGTTTCTAATAGAAAGGCAGAAGACACCAGAAGCAAAAATAAATAATATACACGCACAGTTAAATATAGAAATGTGAAGTATAATTTGTTACATAATCTCTATAGTAAACATGATATTGAATGGAATAATTCCATTTGAACTTTTTAAATTACATGTGTGTGTGAGAGAGAGAGAGAGAGTGTGTGTGTGTGGTAGAAATCTACGGATGCACGAACGCACAAAACAGAAAATGAAACAAATATAGACGACTTGTTCTGAAACACCCTCGAGGTATATTTGTAGAGAATTTCGTTAAAAAATATCCATTTTCTTGAAAGTTAAGACGAATTGAAGTGAACGCCGGTGAATTTTCCGAAATTTCTGACCCCACCCCCTCATAAGACACTTTCCCCCACAAGTTTTGTATATTCGAATTCTACATGATATAACACATATCAACTTGGACAGACACAATAATTATAGTACAATAAATTGCAGCGAAGAATTTATTGCATTTGGAGAATAATATTGTAACGATTAGAGCATTTCTTTATCTATACATATAAATTTTATATGGGTGATTCTGTCTTGTCTTGGGTTTCACGGTCAAACGGCTGGGTGGAATTGTGCGAAAAATTACATAGATGTATAGAATGATCCGATGGTGATGCTGGGCTTTGTATTTTTTCATAGCTCCCATGGTTACCGAGATAAGCTACTATAATAATACTCTTGTGTTATGAATGAGAAAGGAAGGGGTGATGTCATACTTGGTAGTGGGATGATGAAAATTGTACGCTGAAAAAATAAATCAAACAGCGTTTCAACTCTGTGAATATATGTGT
>NC_068985.1:22358631-22362414 GCF_001194135.2 Octopus bimaculoides
TAGTGGGATGATGAAAATTGTACGCTGAAAAAATAAATCAAACAGCGTTTCAACTCTGTGAATATATGTGTGTGTATGTAAAAGGGGGGTATGTGAATGTGTGTGTGTGCGTGCGAGCGCAATGGAAGTAGGATGGCTCATCTTTATTCACTTAGTATTGGTTTATTTTTTGATTTGGTTGAATCTTGGTTGGGTTTTTTTTTGTTGGTCAGTTATTTTTAGCATTTTGACAGAAAAAAGTCATTCCAAAATTGTTTTTTAACATAAGCATGCCCAAATAAGTTGAATGCTTACACAGAGCAGGTTTTACAGCCACATCATCCGAACCGACCAGGTGAAACCGGGCTTAGCTGCTAGTTTGTTATAAAGACAACAAAACTAACACATGTTCTGCAGGTCATACATTCATTGTGTTTTCCTTGTATTGTAAACAATTGCAGGCGGCAAGTTGGCAGAATCATTAGCATGCTGGACAAAATGTTTCACGGCATTTCTTCCTGCTTTACATTCTCAGTTCAAACTCCACTGAGGTTGCCTTTGCCTTTCATCTTTTCGGAGTCGATAAAATAAGTAACAATTGATCACTGGGGTTGATGTAATCGACTTGCTCCTCCTACAAACTATTGAAAGTCGTCGAAAAAGCAAAGGTGCGGACACGTCTAGGACTTAGTTAGCTGTTAGGAAATTTCATCAATCATTGAATGCGGGGTTGTGCCATATGGAGACTCAATTGTACGTTGCTATTTGGTCTTATTTTGATGTTTTTGTGTTGTTTAATTGGTGTTGCAGCACTACGTGCAGCTGTCGATGAGAGTATTATGAATATGTGTTTGCTCAAAAGTATCTATTACATTTGCCTCCCATACGAAACACCAACCCCTCTCCCCTTAGAATGGGACGATCGGGTGTGGCTGATTGGACACTGACGATTTGGCATGGCCAACTGGACGTTAAAACTATTTTGTTGACAGTACATTTTGACACTGGAGGCAAATACACACACACATGCATGCATGTGCAGAAATGTTTGTCTTTTTATTGTTTTTCCTGTCTGGATGTATTATTGTTGTCTGTTGTGTTCTTGTTCCATTTTTATTTATATATATATATATATATATATATATATACATACACACACACATTCTGTGGAAGCCACAGCATGGCAAGAAAAAACAAGGATGACCAAAAGTGACTTGGCACCACACCTTCATTAATGACCTCAAAGCCATTGACATTTCATGGGATGAAGCCGATATTGCCACAGCTGACCGGCCACGTTGGAGAAGCCTTGCCGCCCATTGCGCCACATGGCACAGGAGGACCTAAGATATACACAGAGACTTTACAATGTATTAATTAAATGTGATTGACATAAACACACACATACACACTCTCTCTCTCTCTCTCATACATATGAAGAGAGATATGTTCACACATAAAGAGAGAGAGAGAGAGAGAGCATTAAAATGTCTGATTTCAAATAAGTCATCATTGAATCAGTAACACCAAATAGACAGCTCCAAAACAGCTGTGCCAAAAAATTTCATATCTGTTTCCATTTGCCTGATGAACCTCCACTGGAACTACATTCTTTAATATCTGGTGCTCAACTTTGTGCACTAAATAAAAGAAGACAATACCTAGTCAATTGCTATTGACAACACATACAGTTCACTGTCTAGTGAAGTGGATCTTCATATAATGACCAAGCAACTTTCACAACATCTATTTTTATATTAGGTGGGTGAAGGCATCCCAGGATTTGAAACCATGTAGGTTTAGTGACTAGGATCAGACCAATCATCTTGCAATAATATCACCCTATATTATTGAAAGTTTCAGATGTTCCTGTGTAAATGGAGATTATAAAAGCAAAAATGTGATCAAACAGGCCAGAGGTGCACATAGATAATACAGAGGAACAAACAGGTGGCACAGACAAGAAGTTCATAAGAAGACTATTTTTTTGGCTATTTCTCGACCCTGGGTTAAAGGAATCGTCGGCTGTGATGAACAGGATAGTTTCCTACTTGTCACACAAAGTCATTCTTATCTATTATTAATTCAGCCATGCACACCATTTACTACTGGCAAATCGCAATACAGCCATGGCAAGCATCTGTATAATTATGTAAATATTGTGATATACACATATATAAATAAATGTTTATCAAACACTGTTTGGAGTTGGTTTTATTATGGGACAGCATATAGCCTGAATTTCATATGAATTAAACAAGAATCATCTGGCTAGTCTGACATGAAATTCTTATCTTTATTTAAAATTATTCCCTCTCCTTGATTCTTGTCACTTTATGGCTCTGTTGCTGGTCTGTAGACTCTGGTCCTCTTCCTCAGTTGATGTTCTCCTGGTCTCGAATTTAGAGATTGCATTGGTCATCTGGAACAGTGCGTGTAACATCCAGTTTTCAGATATGGAGTCAAATGAAATTTTTGTTTTGTGTTTACTTCATATCAATATGTGTATATTTAAGATCTACTTATTCGTGAACCTTTGATGTTGAAGCTGAAGGAAGACAGTAGAAAATTATTACAAACCTCAATTTGTACTGGGTACATAGAAATGCAAATTTATAAGGTTACCATGCATGTAGAGTTTATGTGGTTATTTGGTCACTTAGAAATAGCAACCAAATCTTTCCATAAAATTATATCCTACTGTCTTAAATAAAAGCATGCAGTGGACAGTGTAATCCCAAATATACAAAATGACTGGATTCTCACAGTGGGTCTGTTCAATCTGTATAGAAGAATAGCAACTAGTGCCATGCTCTGACTGAGTCCACTACCACCAGAACCTACATGTATACTGATTGAACCAATGGAAAAGCTTCTCTGCAGCGGCTTGACCTGCCACCAAACATCCTCAAACCACACCCTACATCTTACAAAAAGGATGCACATCATACCCAAGATATTTTGGTTTAGATATACCTTTGACTAAAGTGAGATAGTCATGCCCTGAATGCCATTAATCATGGGTTTGTTCAATCAAAGCTAAACTACATCTATATAGGAGGTTAATCCAATGATGGAGCTACTATGTAGTCATTTGACCTGCTAAAAATAGCTGTAAAACCTTTTGTTAATCACACAGTACCATTTTGATAAAAAGAGGAAGGACTCCTTGGATAAATATCAGTTTTTAATTTTAATATGCCACTTCCTTTTGTTAAACTTTAGCTTGTATCAGTTTAGTTCTGCAAAGAATTTTTGTTTATTTACACTGTCTTACAGCTAGTTTATTTGTCATAGAGGATACTTTTAGATGCAGTTAAGAATTACTTTTTGACTGCTGTGACAACAAAAGTAGAAGAGTGGTTATAACAAATAATAAAGAAGATAAGTGGTCTTGATTTTAGTTGAAAAGCTTTTAGCAATGATTTTAATATTGCCTTCAGTGAAAGCATACATTTGTGGTTTCTTGGTTAAATTTATCTGAGAAAATCTTTTCACACACACTATGTAATTGCACAGATGGAAGAAATACTCTGAGGGTAATTACAAGTTTTAAACATTGGAAGATATGGTCTGTTCTTTGCACTTGTTACATGAATAAATGACACAAACCTGTTTCAACAACAAGAACAACAACACAAAAGATAATTCTAAGTTATGCCAAAAATATCTCCTATAACAAACAAGCTGACTGCAGGACAGCATAGTTATTTTTTGTGTTGATAATTTTTGTACTTTTGTTGAATTATTTCTCATGTTAAGATAGGTGTGTGTGTGTGTGTGTGTGTGTGTGTGTGATTGTAT
>NC_068985.1:22362424-22371511 GCF_001194135.2 Octopus bimaculoides
ATAGGTGTGTGTGTGTGTGTGTGTGTGTGTGTGTGTGTGTGTGATTGTATTTAGAATATTGTAACAATACAAACATGAACAACATCAATGCACAAATAAAAGACAATAGCAAAATAATAACCACTCAAAGAGGTAATTCTCATTTATACCAAAAATACTCTCTATGATAAACAAATCAAATGCAGTTCAACATAAATATAAAATCCCATAATAATGATTTGGTATTGTTGCTTTAATGGTGGAAAATAAATCTGAAGTTAAAATAATATAAAAAGGAAAAAACGAAGCAATTTGTATTAGTTTTACTTATTGAACATAAAATTCAACACATTAGTAAAACTGAATATCTTTTGGAGGGGTGACATCATTAACATTTTGATATAATTAAAAATTAATGCAGCCTTGTTTTGTACATTGTATTTAAATGATATAAACAATTTAAACTTTATTTTAGTTGACTTGTAGTTTCCTCTCTTTATTATATTTTTTATTATCTATTTACTATTTTTTTTTTTTTTTTTTCCAGAGTTGTAATCCTGTGAAAGATGGCATGATCAATGTTCATTTAGTGCCTCACACTCATGATGATGTTGGTTGGCTAAAAACAGTTGACCAATATTATTATGGAGGTAAGTAATAAATTTGTGGAAAATTTCCCAGGAATGTTTTCTGCATGAACAATTTGTAGTTGAATGCAAGATAACAATCTACTTAAGTAGTGAGCCAAAAATAATTTTTGATTTATTTAAATTAAACTTATATTGAGAAGGAAAATCATTAGAATTAATGAGTTCTTGTTAAGGGAGAGAATTCTGAAATTTAAATTGATAAAAAATTAAACAGAGACATACAGTGAGGAGAGAGTTAGATCTTTGGTAGTTACAGTAACAACACATTTTTTTGTCTTTTTAAACCTCTTCAGTGAAGCATAGTCTAACACAGTGGTTCCCAAACTTTTTCAGGCTGCTACCCACTTAGCACTGAGGCCACATTCCTAGCACTCCACCCTCACCACCACAAACATAAACCACTTTCTGCAGCAAATTCAAAACAACTGTAGTTCACTAATAAAACTTAACCTAATTAACCCATTATTTTGTTTACTTTTACATCCATCACCTCCCTTTTGGTCACTCTGTTATCACCCCATTTTTCTTCAACACCTCTCTGAGGGCGTGGGAGTACTGCCCACTTTGGGAACCATTAGTCTAACATGTAGCTACCACTTTCAGAGTTTGTAGCTGCTGCTTTTAGAGTTTATAATTATTTGTGTAAAAATTGTATACTAACTAGGTAATTTGAAGTAACAACATTGAGAAATTTTCCAGGGCTGCATAATCACTAAATTTTAGATAGGATCTGATAAGGTTGTAATAGTTATCTTGTAGTCCCATGAATAGTTCTGTTACCATTATGCAGAGGACCTAGTCAACAGTCTATTAGTTTATTTGTGAAATGATTTATTTGTTCTAAACCTTGGCCATGACTTAGGCATTTAACTTTCTCTAGCTTAGTTCCACTAGCTTAAAATTAGTACCTTAAAGAAATGTAACTCACTTCTATCAACTGTAGGGGCACTGGTAACTGATGTTTGTTTTCACTGCAGTACTGAAACATCAATTAATCAGTATCAAATCTACTTCATTCTAATGACACCATTGGATGTCAGTGATAAACTCTTCTACATTGCAGTACCATCTGCTGTTATCAGAGATAAGATTTATACTGTGCAGTACCACCTAGTGATGTCTGTTATAATCTTTTCTGCTCTAGGCACAAGGCCGAAAATTTTTTTGGGGGCGGGGCAGTTGATTAGATCAACCAAAGTAAACAACTGGTACTTAATTTATTGACCCTGAAAGGATGAAAGGCAAAGTCGACCTCAGCAGAATTTGAACTCAGAATGTAAAGACAGATGAAATACCACGAAGCATTTCGCCCAGCATGCTAACGTTTCTGCCAGCTCACCGCCTTGATAAAGTCTACTATATTATAGTACTATTTTCTGATACTAGAGATAAACTTCACCCATTGCAATACTACATGCTGATGTCAGTGGTTAATTAGAGAAAGAATCTTTTATCTTTTGTTTCTGTAATTAAACTGCGGCCATGTTGGGGGCACTACCTTGAAGAGTTTTTTTTAGTTGAATGAATAAAAATAAGTACCTTAGTACTTATTTTTAGTTTTTTAAGCCTGGTACTTATTCTATCTGTTTTTTTTCTGCCAAACTGCTAAGTTGCAAGAATGTAAATAAATGAACACTGGTTGTCAAGCTATGGTGGTGGGATACACACACACATATATGACTGGCTTCTTTCAGTTTCTGTTTACCAAATCTACTCACAAGGCTTTGGTTGGCCTGAGGCTATAGTAGAAAATGCTTGCCCAAGGTGCCACACAGTGAGACTGAACCTAGAACCATGTTGTTAGGAAGCAAACTTCTTACCACACAGCTTTGGTAAGAAGTTTGAAATAAATATAATTACGCTAATGTAGATATAACCTTTTCTACTCTAGGCACAAGGCCTGAAATTTTGGGGGAGGGGGTCAATTGATTAGATCGACCCAGTATGCAACTGGTACTTAATTTATCAACCCCGAAAGGACAAGTCGACCTCGGCAGGATTTGAACTCAGAACGTAAAGACAGACGAAATATCACTAAGCATTTTGCCCAGTGTGCTAATGTTTCTGCTAGCTAGCTGCCTTCTAATGTAGATATAATGATTCTCACATTGAAATGAATTTGTAAACTGGGGTGTAAGTAATGGTGTCAACTTCATTACATACCTGGTTTATCAACCGGAAAGAGATAAAGACAAAGAAAACCAAAAAAGCAATGTCAACCGAAGTGCTAAAATAAAAGAACAGTAAGACAAAATGAGGAGTAACACTAAATACTGTAAGCTATTTGTCTGGCACGGAATCATTTCTGCAACTCCACTGTTTTCACAAACTTAAAATGTAAAAATTTCTACTTTAAGCACAAGGCAAGCAATTTTGACAGTGGAAGGGAGGGTTAATAGATTACATTGACTCCAGTATATGACTGGTACTCTATTTTAATGACTTTGAAAAGATGAAAGGCAAAACTGGCTTCATGGGATTTTAGCTCAGAATGTAAAGGATAAGGAAATATTGGTTTCAAATTTTGGCACATGGCCAGCAATTTCGGGGGCGGGGGGGTAAGTTGATTACATCAACCCCAGTGCTCAACTGATACTTATTTTATCGATTCTGAAAGGATGAAAGGCAAAGTAAACTCAGAACATAAAGCCAGAAGAAATGCCACTAAGCATTTTGTCCAGCATGCTTAATGATTCTGCCAGCTCACTATCTTAAACTAGAATGAATATTACAAGACATTTTTACTCCAATGCTATCAATCTACATATAAGGCCTGACGTTTGGGATAGAAGATTGATTAAATCAACCCCAGTACTTGACTAGTGTTGGCACTCCATCGCTTATGACGTCGAGGGTTCCAGTCGATCCGATCAACGGAACAGCCTGCCCGTGAAATTAACGTGCAAGTGGCTGAGCACTCCACAGATACGTGTACCCGTAACGTAGTTTTTGGGGATATTTAGTATGACACAGTGTGACAAGGCTGACCCTTTGAGTTACAGGCACAACAGAAACAGGAAGTAAGAGTGAGAGAAAGTTGTGGTGGAAGAGTACAACAGGGTTCGCCACCATCCTCTGCCGGAGCCTCGTGGAGCTTTTAGGTGTTTTCGCTCAATAAACACTCACAACGCCCGGTCTGGGAATCGAAACCGCAATGCTATAACCGCGAGTCCGCTGCCCTAACCACTGGGCCATTGCACCTCCACACTTGACTAGTACTTAGGGATGAAAGACAAAGTTGATTCTGGTAGGATTTGAACTTAGAATGTAAAGAGCTAGAAGAAATACCATCAGGTGTTTGTCCAATACTATAATAATTTTGCCAATTTACCATCCTAAATTGTTTCTGACATTGACACAAGATCTGAAATTTGGGGGAAGGGTATTCAATTATGTTGTACCCAGTGCTTAACTGGTAATTTATTTCATCAACTCTGGCGGGATGAAAGACAAAATTAACTATAGTTGTATTTGAACTCAGAATGTAACGATTGGTAAGTAAATACTTGCAAAACATTTTGTGCAATACTATTATAATTCTGCTTACCCGCTACCCTAAATTAATATAAATATTATGACTTCTATTTGTTACAGCCAAAACAAAAATTCAAAATGCAGGAGTACAATATATCTTGGATTCAGTAATTCAAGAGCTTTTGAAAGATCCTTCCAGGCGCTTTATATATGTAGAAATGGCCTTCTTTTGGCGCTGGTGGATTGAACAGCATGATCATACACGTCACATTGTACAGAAACTTGTTAAAGAAGGTAATTATTATAAGTTGATAAATGTCCAAAAATATGTGTTTTTGCGCTAATGTTGTATAAATATCTTTTTATTCAAGTATTCTTTTTATTCTTTTTTCAAAACATTTTGATGTAGATTAGATAATTAGATTAGTCAGAAATTGCTGATGTTGGGAGAAGGATTTGGAGAAACTGTTTAGTGTGGGATGTGGGAGGAAGGTACAGTAAAAGTAACAAAAGGAGGAGAGACAAGTGTGAGAGGAAGTAGTGTACAGCTATGAGATCAGAGAAGCAGGAACCATTGCAATAATTATAGAAGAAGCAGAGAGAAGAAACATCACATCTATGAGTTTATGGTTGTAGAGTTTGGCCAATGAGTTTTTTTGTCAACAGTTGGATGGCATGGTTTTTGGCTACTTTCTAGGATATTTGTATATGTAGCTGAAGCACTGTCTCAGATATGTGAATACTGCTCCTATGTGAATTTTATTTGATCTTTGTACATGGTCAGCTACTTGGGCCTTGAATATTTTTGGATATTATTTTGGCAATATTAGCTAAGATTCCACGATAGATCATCATAGACTGTAAGGCCAACTGTTTGTAGTGAATTTGATAGTTGCTATCTTAAGTAATCTTCAAAAGGTGAAGTATACTTTCCATTAGTTAATTCAGATAAAACAATAAAATATGCTGATCAATTGTTGGCCCTCAAAAAAATTCAGTTAGAATCTTCATTCACATATCTAGGACAATGCAGCTTTGAGCAAACAAACGCACTCATGCGTTTGCACATAGATATGCATTGAATGTACCCAAATGAACACCATCTGGCTAACTGGCAAAGCTTCACTGACTAACAAACTACAATCACTAGTTCACAGATGTGCTGTTTCTTCTTGCAGTTTTACTTTGAACTTGAAAACTATGTACCACATCTGTCTTAATCTATCAGATGAAGCTTTTCCACTCTCAATCCCTACTTTAGCACACTAATCTCTTACACTGAGCATTTACCTAATCCTTAATTAACAAGTGTTACATGAGATAGCAGTATCAGCTTAGTATCCACAGTCTGAAAAAGACTCAGAAAATTACTCCTAACATGAAGACAGTCTTCACCGGTTCCTCAGTATTCAAATAAATTACGGGACATTACTTCTTTACTTTAAATGTATTTGCTTTATACTAAAATGTTTTGCTATAAAATCAGGTTGATCATATGTAGTTAACATATAGTGCTTTAAAGATATGGAATTTTCTTTTAACAAGACTGATATGAATTTATTTTCAATTTGTAGGACGCTTGGAATTCATACTTGGAGGCTGGACCATGAATGATGAAGCAGCAACACACTATAGTGCAATCATTGATCAACATACTCTTGGTTTTGAATTTCTATCAAAGACCTTTGGTGAATGTGGCCGGCCAAGAGTAGCCTGGCAGATTGACCCATTTGGTCACTCAAAAGAAATGGCATCTTTATTTGCTGGAGTAAGGAGTTAACTGGTTTCCTTTGTTATAACTAATTATATATGAGGGTGTTGTTGTTTAGCCCCAGTCCAGTCCTAACTGAGTGGACTTATGATCAAAAGCAATCAAGTTGTGACGATCCCATCCTTTTTCAGGTACTGTGTAGTTCAAACTACATTGTCCAATAAGTTTTTTTAAGATTGAAGGTGTAATTTTAAGGAGATTTGGTTACTTTTCCTTGTAGGTCAATTGACAACATGGAAGCTCCCTTGTTGGTTTATTATATTTAATTTTGTAGGAAATCAGTATTTTAAGTGCTCCAAATGTATGTGAGCAGCTAAGTATTAATTTTAGAAGTTTAAATGTAAAGCAAGAAATTAGTCAAAAATTAGTGACAGCTAAGCATGATTAAAGTGGTAAGAATCTCACATATCTGGAAATTGGTGAAAACCTAATGCTGCATAGATAGTGTAACTAAAAAAGTAAGCAATTTCCTAATAATATTCTATTGATGGGAAAACATAAGACAAGGACACCTTTTAGAAAGCAATGGAATTTTATGTTCTGTCGTGATCATGTTGGCTTTTCACACATTATATTCTTTTAATTCCAGGCAGGATATTTTATATAACTCATTAAATGATTGTTTAAATTCAGCTATTGCGCTGCTGAGTAAATTTTCTATATTCAGTATGTATTTGTTCTATCATTAACCTTCCTTGAAAACAAATATTTTCATTATTTGCTACATATCATTTTTCACCAAGTGAGTGAGTCCATTAACAACATCACTGAAAACTCCATCTTTATATTATGTACTTTGGGCAAGGAAGTTTAGCAGAGAGCAGTTTTCTCTAAGTTATTTCCACAGAAAGTGTTGGAATAGCATTACAAACTTTGTAGAAACACTAGTCAAGTGCATCTACTTGGCTGTTTAACTTGTTAGAAGTAGCAGCTAAATCTCCCTTAAATCACCCCTGGCTATCTTAAATAAGGAAAAGACACGTTGGTTAATAATGTAGTTGTAGATATTCTAAAACAGCAAGGTGTTTATTGATGGAAAAATCTTTGGTCATAAGTCTACTCAACCAGGGTTGACTTGGAGATAAGCAACAATTACTATAACAATAATGCTGTTTAGAGTTGTGAGTTCTTTGAATATATTTAGTACTTATTTATAGTTAAATGGGCTGGACTACTTGATAGTTAAGTGGTTTTGTCACTGGCACTACAAAGTACTAGTGGCAGAATGCAGATTACCAGTTTCTCAACTGTTTGTGTGGTACCTAATCCTCATTTCCTACCTCTCTTTGTATTTATTGTTTGTCTGCAATATTAATTATTTATTTTGTTTTGTAGATGGGTTTTGATGGATTATTTTTTGGACGGGCTGACTACCAAGATATAGTAAAACGTGTGCTTGATAAAGATATGGAAATGATTTGGAAAGCAAACCAAAACATTGGTACATTCTTATATGTTTCCTCATTATTTTGAAACTTTTGTTAACATTTGAAATAAAACTTAATTGATTTTCAAATTAAAATCTATTTTTAAGTGTTCTATTGACAAATCTTTGATTTTTTACTTTAGAAACATTTTAATATTTAGGCCCAGGCATGGTCGTGTGGATAAGAAGCTTGCTTTGCAACCTCATGGTTTTGGGTTCAGTCCCACTGTGCAGAATCTTTAGCAAGTGTCTTCTGTTATTGCCTCAGGCTGACCAATGCCTTTGAATGAATTTAGTGGATGAAAACTACATGGACGCCTGTTATATATATGCATGTATAAATGTACATGTATGTGTCTTTGTCTCCCAACACCATTTGACAACTGGTGTTGGTTTATTTATATCCCTGTAACTTAGTGGTTCAGCAAAAGAAATTGATAGTATAAGTACTAGACTTAAAATAAGTACTGGGGATGATTTGTTTGATTAAATCCTTCAATGTGCTGTCCCAGCATGGCTTCAGTCTAATGAATGAAACAAGTAAATGATAAAGGATTTAAAATTGGAGTTTGGAATACATTATGCAATTCCACATTTAGAAAGCACTTTTCTTTTTCTTTTTTTGCCTTTTATAATTCAAGATTTTCTAGAAACTTTAATACAGGTACAACATTGATTTTTTTTAACGTTTAATTCCAAAGCTTTTCTAGATTTTGGGATCATTACCTTGGTCAACACACTCTAAATTAAACAAATATTAAATTTAGTTAAATAATTAAATGAAATACAGGTACCTGTACATTAGTGTAGATTAGTGTGAATTATAAGCAGTTCTAGACCATCAGTGTCTGGAAAATTAGTGTTGTACCTGTACCTGGCTTAGGTATATCTTTGAAAAACATGACATGTTCTCTGACTTTAACATTGCGGCATTGGCTGTAAACCTGAGTATCACCACCTGTAACACAGAGGAGAGGAAGATAAACGAATACAGGAGCCTGACCGGCCACTGCCAGTTTGTGCTGGTTGCAATTGAGATCTTAGATCAGTGGCTCCCCACCTGTGGTCTGCAGACCTCTGGTGGTTTGCAAAGGTAGTTTTGGGGTTCTGTGAACATGTTAAGCTGACAGGCCTTTCAATATCCTGGAGTCCGTGGGAAAACTCATATAAATAAAAGGAGTGCTTGATAGTGAAAAGGTTGGGGACTACTACCTTAGGTGTTCTTGGACCCTGCAGTGCTAATTTCCTCTGCAAAACTGGGATAACTGTGGCCTATTTGAGAAACGAGCTTTGTAAGGTGGGGTGACTATTGCAGTGAGTGTTGCTAGCCATTCTCTGTGACGACATTTTTGGAATCATGTCCATGAGGCGCAGCTGAACACACCATTTGGTCTGGAGTGTACTCCCCCTTCTCATCTGCTGCTTACCCCCCCTTTTTTTTCTTTTCTTTTCTTTCCTTGGTGAGATAGTTCTGGGGTTTGTTTTCTTGATTTGATTTTTTTAATACTTTTAATCATAGATTTTTTCATTTCTTTTCTTCTTGTAAAAATGTGTTGCTAAATAAAAATGTATTTTATATGTAAAAAAAATAAAAAATAATAAATTGAATCACTCTTTCCAATTTTTCATTTGGAAATGTAATTGTAGGTGATGATGCAGATTTATTCACTGGAATACTGCTAAATGGCTATAATCCACCCCCTGGATTTTGTTTTGATGAACTGTGTCAGGATGATCCCATTATGGTAAATCTTTTTGAAATAATTTTTTTTTCATTTATCATTACT
>NC_068985.1:22371781-22377490 GCF_001194135.2 Octopus bimaculoides
AAAAGACATTCGAGCGAGATCGTTGCCAGTGCCGATGGACTGGCTCCTGTGCAGGTGGCACGTAAAATACACCATTTCGAGCGTGGCTATCGCCAGTACCGCCTGACTGGCCCTCGTGCCGGTGACACGTAAAAGCACCCACTACACTCTCGGAGTGGTTGGCGTTAGGAAGGGCATCCAGCTGTAGAAACTCTGCCAGATCAGATTGGAGCCTGGTGTCGCCTCCTGGTCCACCAGTCCTCAATCAAATCGTCCAGCCCATGCTAGCATGGAAAGCAGACGTTAAACGACGATGATGATGATGATGATGATTAAGTCTGAGAATATATTTATTAAATTAAATTTTATTCTATCTTTGTGTGCATGCAGGGTATGCATTGCCCCTCTAATGTCTTTTTTTGTCATTTGTAGAGCATTACTCATGATAGCCATATAACACAGTCTCATGCTGGGTGTCAATGACAAAATACTAACAACAGTGTGTTCTTATGATGATAGTATTAAGTTAGTTCTAGAGTTGATCATCGCGTGTGATTTATAATGGTTTATAAATATAAGTTTGACATTTAAAAAAAAAAAAATTCTCCTTGACTGGAAAACTTATGACTTATAACATTTATATTATTCTGAATTATATTTAGATGGGGAGAACAGATGTTAAATTTATGATCTACAAAATATCGGGAAATACATTTTTTTTCCAGTTAGTGTATTTTTATGTATTATATTGTCTTTTGATCTTTCATTTAAGGATAATCCACGATTCAAAGAGAACAACCTGAATGAAAAGCTGATTATGTTCACTACCTGGGTTATGATGAAGGTAAGATATGGGATTTTTTTTTATGAATTAGAGGGGAGGTAAGGGCTGCAACCATAACCTTCACATGTCCTCTGAGATTAGTGAAAATGATGTGGTTTATGTTTAACTTGAACATCTGTAATTGAGAAGGAAGATGCAGGCAAGAAAGAAATTTCAGGATTTGATCTCAGGATTGGGTACAGTGGTTAGTGGGGAGTCTGGATATTGTGACACAATTGGGGTGGGTAAGTGAGTGTGTTGAGTGTGCCTGGGCAGAAATGGTGATATGCAACTAACTAGTTCGGAGGATAGTGATTAAATAGGCAGAAAGACAAGACAATATAGTAAAGGACCAGAGATTGTGTTGGTGAGTGACTTAATGCTAATCAGTCACACGACCTTCTTTTGGGTGTAGTCTAGAATTGACAACGTTTGGATGTGGTTTATAGCAGCTGCAACTTTCCAAAAGTAGGAACAGTGCTCCATTTTGCTCCTTACAGCTCAAACCTTCAGGTGAAGTACAAAATTGCTTGTTTGAGAGGAGCAGTGATTGTTTTTTGTGATGTTGAAAGAGATTAGATTGATATATCTTCATTCAAGGATGTTTTAAGTTCTCTATTCATGAAGGCTGTGCAAATTTAGTTTGAGGTGTGTAAGTTGCATGTGGATGATGCTTGTATGTTATTTTATTTCATTCTGGTGTTGTCATTTTAATGTTTTTTTCTAAAATAGTAAAACAGAAACACTTAATTTTTGAACATTTGACAAGTTTTCTTTTTAAGTTTTGTCTTTAGTAAGTTTATCATTTTTTAATTATATTTGCTTAGTTAGAAATTTTGTACTTTTTTTTTCCATTATTTAACTTTGCTATTTTCCCAAATGTTGTGAAATATTTCTGCCATTCTGTTTATTAACTCTATATCTTATCTGTTTCTAACTCTCAAATTTCATTTATATATATATGATTTTTTCTACTCTTATTTTTTTTTTAGTCTTTAACTCTGAGAACCAAACACATTATGCTAACAATGGGTTCGGACTTTCAGTACAGTAATGCCAACGCTTGGTACAAGAATCTAGACAAACTTATTAAGTACATTAATGCCAAAGTAAGTTGTGCTTTTATATATATATCTTTAATTCATGTTTCTTTTTCAATGTGTTTATAGCTATTGCAGGTTCTTTGATGGAACAAAGAGTTATATTTTTGAAAATTCTTTCCTACATATTTATCAGAGACATTTTTGCGTCAATTTCTCCAAATCTAGACAGAGGTTCTACAACATTCAAAATAATTTATTTTCATGTTCTGCCAGCAAATACTAACTTGGTTGGAAAAACGAAAAAGACAGTGTAGAGAATTGCTGGGTGTTACTTATAGACAAGCTGTCATGGAAGTGAACTAAGCAGAAAGCTAAGGTATATCCATATAAGAAAGAAGCGGACAATCAGAGATTTTTCTTTCATTTTATGGTTTGATCTGGAAGAGAAGATAATACTGATGACCTTCACAAGTCTTCTCACCGAGACTGATGTGACTGATGCAATTGATGCTCACTTTAGATATCCATAAAATGATGTCTGCAAGAAAAAAAATTTTTGGAAAGGGAGTTTCCAAGGGGTGATATTCTAGGGAGGAAGGATTAATACAGGGCTGAGCGAGGTGTGGGTTAAGATACATTATGGGTGATAACAGAAGAGACAAGTAGGTCTATGTGTATAGTAATCAATTAGTTGAGTTTGAATAAGTAGAGTGAAGGAACAACACATTTGTCATGTTTGTGGGTTAGTTGGTTGCAATGAGTTGTTGAGTGAGAAGTAGTCTTTGCCAATCAGTCTAAAGGTTTTCTCTTGGATGTAGTCGAGGAAGTTTATGTATGTAGCAGCAGTAGCATTATCCCAGATGTAAGGACACTACTCCATTGTGAGCCATACTTGAGCTTTGCAGTGAGTCGTCAGCAGTTTTGATCTTTAATATTAAGAGGATGAGGAGTTTGGCCATGTTTCAGATGATGTTTTAGTGGTTTTCGGATGAATCAAGATGTCTGTCAGAAATGATGTGAGCAAATTTGTCTTCAGTGACAATGAAATGAAAGGGATTAAAAGAAAAAATGTTACGATAGGCTATTGTTGACTCTACTCTCTTCATGTAAACCAATATAAAAAAGTGTATTAAGTCTTAATTTGACTTAGTGGATTTGTCAAGCTCAAGATTATTTAAAAAAAGGTTCAAATTTCAGGCTTTTTAGATATGCTGGCATATCAACTTTGTTTTTGATAGATTTTTCAAAATTAGCCCTTTCTCTGGCAACTTTTTTTGGAGAAAAACGTTTCATTTTCAGATAAATTTTTTTTTAACAGTTGAGCTTGCACTCTCATCTGATGTATCCAAGCTTCTAATAGAAGGTTCATGCTCCTTGTCATCTTCTGAGCCTGACATCTGGGCGTAATTTGTAAAAGAAAAGCAGATAAAAACTGAGAAATGCTGAGAATTGATGTATAAACTCATCTGTGTCTGTTTTTGAAACTATGTTTTGGATAAGTTTACTTGTCATACTCTGAAAAAGACAAATTAGGTGAAAACAAGTTAACTTGTCTTTGGCAGGTAATGAGTTAAACTGCTGAGTTTTATGCCTTGATGTGGTGCCTAGTGTAAATTTTGACAGAAAAAGGTTTAGATAATTTTTACCACTTTGTTGGATGTAGAATAACCTGTATGAGTCAGAATTATAAATAGTAATGAAATATTGGGTTTGAAACAGAGGTTCTACTGCAGCTGGACTAGAATAAATTCAGTGTGATTGTTGTGCATCATTGTCATGATTATCATCTCTCCTGCAATAACAAATACGTTTTTCCATGCTGTTAGTAACTGAAGAAGCAAACGTTTACTATAACATCAGTCCCTTAATTTTATATGCTTTATCCATTGTATTTTGCAGCAAGCAAAAGGCAGCAAATTGAATTTGATTTATTCTACCCCATCATGCTACCTTTATCAACTAAACAGAGCAAACATTACATGGCCTGTGAAAACAGACGATTTTTTTCCATATGCTGACCGACTTCATAGCTACTGGACAGGTTATTTTACCAGCAGGCCTGCAATTAAGCAGTTCATTCGAGAATCTAGCAATTTATTCCAAGTAAGATTGTGTTGAAACAATGACAGTTCAGTTCAATTTTGCTGTTTATCAATGACAAGAAAATACATGCTAAAAAAAAAAAAGAGAATTAATATTCAAAGTATGGTACTAATATGTGATTTCTATTAATAATCCTATTTATTAAGGTGGTGTGCTGGCAGAATTGTTAAGTGTAAGGTGGTGAGCTGACAGAAACGTTCACCCTCTGCATGCGATTAGACTCAGAAAGTTTGAGAAGAACCCATCGACCCAATTTGCTGACTTTTCCGATGGCACATAGGTGTTGATGAATGGTTGAATGACCAAATCCAAGCTTCTCTGCTAGTTCCTCAACAGTTCCGATGGGATTTTGTTCCACCAGGTTTTGTAGGATGTCCTCATCAAGCTCTACAGATCCTCCAGGATGAGGCTCGTCTTCTAGGCTGTAGTTTCCAGCTCAGAATTCCTGGAACCACCATTGATATCGGTTTATACTTATTGTCCAGTCCTCATATACTGCATTAATATTCCTCACACTTTCCAATGTGTTGTTGCTTTTATTGAACTCATAAAGCAAAATATGCCGAATATGCTCCTTTGTTGCTTCCATTATAGCTTTGAAAAAATAGCTGTTAAAATCGAACTGCACTCTTCAAAACTTGCACTAAGAATAAGGACAAGGTAAAATTACTACCTGCTTTTATAGCAAGTTGATGCAGGTAGTTTATCTAGTCTCGTTCCACCTTTCAGTTCATGCAATTGAAAAAAACTGCATTATTTATGGGATGACCCGATATATCTTTTATCTTTTACTTGTTTTAGTTATTAAACTGTGGCCATGCTAGGGCACCACTTTGAAGAATTTTTAGTTGAGTGAATCGACCCCCCACTACTTATGTTTTTTAGTTCTCATGCTTATGCTATTGTTCTCTTTTTGCTGAACCGCTAAGTTATGGGGACATAAACACTCCAACACCAGTTATGCGGTGATCGGGGGCAGACACAGACAGAGGGAGAGTGCATAGTTATATTTAATTCCACAGGGTTGAAAGTCAAAGTCAACTCCAATTGAGTTTGAACACAGAATGAAGAAAAACAATCTAGTGTAATGTTATTTAGGCACACCAGTAAAAATATAATAACAATAAAAATTAAATAAACCATTAAAAAAACGGAAGTTTTTTAATTAACATTCTAAATCTGAAATAACTAAAATAAGCATCAGAAAAATTTGACAGTAAATTTTGTTATTGCTTTTGCTTTGGAAATATTTTGACAGGTCACTCGACATTTAGACGTGTTCGCTCAACTTCAGAACCACATAGATTTGTTTAGAGTGTGTAAGTAAAGCTTTTATTTATTCATTTTTTTCACTCCTCTGAGTAGAACCTTGTGCAAACCCTGGGCCAATTGAAGTCTTGAGTGGATTTAGTAGATGGAAACTGAAAGAGTTTGTTGCAGAGTGGTTGGTGTTAGGAAGGGCATCCAGCCATAAAATCCCTGCCAAAACAAAGTAGCCTAGGGTAGTTTTTCTACCTGGCTGGCTCCTGTCAACTGTCCTACCCATGCATGCATGGAAGATGGACGTTAAACAATGATGATGATGGTGATACATATATATATATATATATATATATCTTTTAGTTGTTCCAGTTATTAGACTGTAGCCATTGAAGAGTTTTTAATCAAATGAATTGACTCCAGTACTTATTTTTTGTTTAGCCTGATACTTATTCTGTTGGTCTTTTTTATTGAATCGCGAAATATGGGGATGTAAACACA
>NC_068985.1:22377763-22388659 GCF_001194135.2 Octopus bimaculoides
CACACACACACACACACACACACACACGATAAGCTTCTAGCAGTCTCCATTCTGCTAAAATCCACTCACAAAGCTTTGTCAGCCTGAAACTATAGCAGAAGGCACTTGCTCAAAGTGGCATGTAGTGGGATTGAATCCAGAACCATGTGGTTAGGAAGCAGGCTTCTCACCACACACCCACCCACCTATGCATATGTTTGTGTGAATGTGTGTGTGCCTTTGTGTTGGTGGAATTGTATATTAGAGATATCAGATGGAGTTGGAGCAGTACTTTGGAGAAACATGACCGCATTGTTTGTATTACAGTTGTGCATCTTAATGTTTATTGCAGGGGAGCCTTTAAGTGTTGCTCAACATCATGATGCTGTGACGTGAGTTATCTTCTTTTGAAATTTTATTTTAAATAACTTCAAAACTTTCAACTTTTTAAGCTAATAAGATGCTGTCTTACTTATTAAAAACTTGATGGTTCTCATCCATCTCACCAGCCTTGCACTGCATTCACTCTCAATAGTTCAGCTTATATAGACAACAAACATTGTATAATTATCAAGTATTTGGTTAGCTTATACAGTGCTTAAGTGTCTGTGACAAAAGAAAACTTAGGTGTCTTGTTACGGAGCCTGAAGAAGACAACAGAACATCATTCTAGTATCTCACTTTACCATTACTTACTGAAACCTTGCGTAAGATATTGTGTTGAAGTCTTAGTTCTTCCCACTCCATATGGAGCTTTGGGCATTGAAAGACCTCACCCCCACCCCACCGCCTCCTGGCATGGTTGCAGCACTGTCATGTGTCTGATCCCAAGCGAGGCCCATAACTGCCAAGTTTTCCACCACAATTCTCAACCAGATCTGAATTACTATACTCTGCTCTCTGGTTTCTACTTGAGAGAGGCAGTCAGTGATCTCATCATGGACACACACACACACACACACACACACACACACACACACACACACACACACACACACACAGCACATGGCTGAGCATCTTCCACTGTCCCATGATGATGTTATTCTGTAGGTTACTCAGCCTGGCTCTTTCCATGTTTGTTGAAGACTCATCGTTAAATCAAAAAATTCTAGACTACCTTTTAAGAAATTTATTTCATCAAAATAATACTCTAATTTCGAAGTCAATAACAAAAAGATTGCTGTTATATTTTATAATTTGTCTCTTTTATGTTTTACTTGTTAGGGGTACAGAGAAACAAGCAGTTGCTAATGATTATACAGCTAGATTGTCTGCTGGTGTTGAATCCTACCAGGTGAGTTAGCATCTTTTTAATTAGATGCGATAGTTTGTCACTTTTTCTGTTTTAAGCTGGCTCTTTTAAAGATTTAAATAATTATCTATGATTTTAATCATTAAATCCCACATGCAATGCTTCTTTTTATGTATTTAGCCGATGGCACACAACTATGAATGAACATATGAGATTTAGCTGTATCAGAAATCGCTGACATCTAAATAAACTAGTATTCAAAATGTTTTCCTATATCATTTTAAGAAAATTGTAATTTGGATAGTTCAGTTTTTTTTTTTAATATTATATTTGGCATTTCTATGTTGGTTACTGGAATTGTCTAGTTTCAATTGTCTAGATCATTCTAGGTGTCCTTAGAAGAACATTTACAACTGGATTTTATTTGCCTGCAATTTAATACTAGTTAATTTTTTTTGTAATTTATTTGTTTTCCTATCCTAGTGATATTAACTTCTAACCCATCTTAGTAATTTATCAACCAAAACAATGGAAAAAGTAAAGTTTACTCAAACAGAATTTGAGCTCTGAACAGCGGGAAATAAGACTAAAACTAATCTGATGACTTACTACCTTTAAATTTCTAATGACTTTAAGCTGAAATTTCTTTGTATTCTTCTGTGGTATCTATGAATCAAGCTGGAAGCTGGCAGTGGTATGATTATAACTAAACTAGAATGTGAAGGTGCATGGCTCAGTGGTTAGAGCATCGAGCTTACGATCGTGAGTTCAAATCCTTGACCAGGCTGTGTGTTGTGTTCTTGAGCAAGACACTTTATTTCACGTTGCTCCAGTTCACTCAGCTGTAGAAATGAGTTGCGATGTCACAGGTGCCAAGCTGTATCGGCCTTTGCCTTTCCCTTGGATGACACTGGTGGCATGGAGAGGGGAGGCCGGTGTGCATGGGCAACTGCTGGTCTTCCATAAACAACCTTGCCTGGACTTGTGCCTGGGAGGGTAACTTTCTAGGTGCAATCCCATGGTCAGTCATGACCGAAGGGGGTCTCAGCAGCAGCAGCTCAGCAAACTAGAATGTTTGTGCTATCTAGTTTGGATGCCTTCCATCTCTTAGTTAAAATCCTATTAGAATTGATTTTTACTCTCTTCTGTAAGATGACTAATGTTTTTGAAAACTTATTGGAATTCATATAAAGGCGAAGTGGGTTGTACATGAATAGAAGTAAGATTATATTTTGATAAACAGTGTGGTCTCTATGTATGAACATAATCCTTTCATGAGCCCTATTTGTTACATGAGTAATTGAAATATATATAAATAAGGGTAATCTTTTCCAAGTCACACCAACATAAAGGCATAAAATGATGCTGTATTTGTCCATTCATCAATAACAAATACATTAATATTTACAAATGTGTGTGTGCATGCATGTTTTCACCTTTGCTTTCCTTCTGTCACTGCATGGTTATGTTTATAGCAAAAAATATGAGAAATATTATTTCCAATGTAAAATATAAAAATTTGCAAGCTACCTGAGATACATACAAGGACTTCAACAAACCGTTTGTACACAGTTTCCTGGCCACTTATATGCATGCATAGTCTACTCATGGTTTGTTCAAATATGAGTTCATTGGTTGAATATATTTTTCTACAGAAAAACAATTCACTGTACAATTTGTTTATTTGGTGCTCTATTTGTATATGCTCTCTTGGCATGTATATGTACACATAGTCTACTCATGGTTCGTTGTTCAAATTCCAGTTTTCTAATTGAATGGGCTCTCAGTAACTTATAATGCATGTGTAGTCTGCACATTATTTGTTGATTGAATATCAGCTCATTATGCAAGTTTAATTTTTTTCAGAAAGACTGTTCTGAAAAACAAATTCTGTTGTTTGTTTAGAGAAGTGTTTATAGATGAGTACCTCACTGTATATTGAATATTATTTGCAGGATTTGTATTTTGTTGTGATAAGAGATAGAAATATTAAATCATTTTTTTTTTCCAGAAATTAACAAATGCAGCATATGCAAAATTGCTACCAAAAACTAAAGAAGCTCCACCTACTCATTATTTCTGTTCTTTACTAAATATTTCAATGTGTGTAGTAACTGAAGATTTAAGTGAGGTATGTCATTTTATTCAAAATTGATTTGATTTTAGAACTCATAATTTTCACTTAATTTTTTTTATTATTTTACTTAGAAACTTGACAAAAGGCAAAAAAGATTTTTTTTTCTTGGAAAGTACTATTTCTATACTTCCACAGAATGTTGTGAAATAGCGAATTGTGATAGCTACAGAAAACTAGTATTTAATTTAAATTTTAGCCAGATAATGTTTATTTGGGGATGTTATTGGAAAGGCTCTCAAGGAAGACTGTGATGTTTGGTAAAATCTTAAAACTGAGATAAACATTGTTGTTGGTGGGTAAAATAACAAACCTCTTTAACCCTTAGCATTCAAACTATTCTGTTGAATGTAATGCTTATTTGTTCACATTGTTTTGAATTAATCAAAATTATCTCATAGCTTTGAGATTTTGATGATGTGGTTGCTTATTTTTAGAATGACATTTTAGGGTAGTTGTCAGATGTGGCTGGTTTGAACATAACACAGGTAGAATATTTGGGCTGGATATGGCCGGTTTAAATGCTAAAGGGTTAAGAGAGGTTATTGCAAAGAAGAGAAAGTGGTTGATGGAGTATTAGAATATTTAGAAGATTACTACTTTTTATTGATACTACCCAGGTTTACTTGAGCTGACATGGATCATAGAAATCACCAATTGAACTTATGAGTAACTCATATGTCCAATACCATATGTGTCTTGATTTATTTTGATTAGGGACCAATAAAAAAGAGAAGAAGGAATATTTAATATAGATTAAATACTTTGTTCAATAGCTTTCTCCTCAGAAGAACTGTAATGCTTTGAATCTACTTCAACCAAGTACATCATACAATCTCAGCATGTAAAAATTTAAGAGGAACATCAACTTTGTAAAACACTTGTCTGAGAAGACGTGCAAAACTCATGAATGCCCAACTACCTCCTACTCCAACTAAATAATTGTCTTCTAGAGGCACAAGGCCTGAAATTTGGTGGGAGTGGGTTAGTTAATTATGCTGACTCTAGTGCTCAGCTGGTACTTATTTTATCAACTCTGTAGGGAGAAAGGGCCAAGTGGACCTTGGTGGCTTTTGAACTCAGAACATAAGGATGGACAAAATACCACTAAAAAAATAATTCCAGTGAATTACAGATGATTCCAGTGGATTTCTCAGCTGTAGAAACATTGCCAGATTAGATTGGAGCCTGGTGCAGCCTTCTGGCTTGTCAGCCCTCAGTCAAACCGTCCAACCCATGCTAGCATGGAATGCAGACATTAAACGACGATGATGATGATTATGAAGATATTGTTTGCAAATGATTCCATGGAAATGAAATTTCACCTTCTGACACTTCAGCAAAAATTGTCATATTAATATCAAAGAAATTAAAAAATATATCTTAATACCATGTGTTCCATTAACTAATCTTTCTTATTTCTACAATATTTATCATTATATATGCATTAATTTAGAGATTTTTCTTCTATAAAACTGATATTTAACTTAACCATAAGCGAAGTGTGACACATTTATGGTAAAGCAGTTGAAGTTTCTTGAAAGTAAATTCTGTCAAATTTCATAGAATATTTATTAAACTCTGTAATTATTTTATTCTTCAAATACACCAAAATAAAATATTCTGAATTAGTTACAGCAGGATTTGATTTTAAGTTTGATTTACTTTTTATAATTCCAGTTTACTGTGACTCTATATAACCCATTGGCACAACTTGTATCCAATTGGGTACGGTTACCTGTTATTGGTTCTAGTTATACTGTGCTGGGACCAGACTTGAACCCGGTTCAAACTCAAGTAAGTTTATACAAATTAATTCTTGTTTATTGATATGTTGTTTCCACAAAGACTCTATTTGTATCATTTCAATTTTTCTCTTTTATTATTTTCTGTTCTGTGCTGCACAGCAAATTGCTCCATCCTTTGATGGTTTCAGTAACATATTAGTTTTCCTTTGAGAAGAGGCTGCCAGTTACTCACTTAGTCCATCTCCATTTCTGGAGAAAGGGATGCTGTGAGTGGTGACCACAGCTTCAACCTTTGTTGCAGTGCAGGGTAGCCAGCTAAGACAGAGAGAGACATGGAGGGGAAGGGGAAAGAATCATCGTTATACTAGACCAATACATCATTTATTGACCTTGGAATGATGAAAGGCAAAAGTAACTTTAGCAAGATTTGAACCATGGACATAGAGAACTAGAACAAAATACCACAACCCAGTCTATCAGCTAGTCTTCTTTTTTCTTTTTCGCCCTTTTAAAGCCTAGCCAGGCTCATGGGCCCGGTTTCCCAGTGTCTATGGTGTATGTGTTCCCCCCACCCAGCTGGACTGGATGCCAGTCCATTGTAGCTTTACTCAAGGATAAAAATATTTTCATGGAATATTGAAGACAAATGATACTGATTACTTATGACCATTGTACGATGCCAAAACACAAGGAAACCTACACACCTGTCTACCACAGCAGAACTCAAAAATCCTCAGGAAGGACATCCAGCCATAAAAAAGCATGTCAGAACAGACAATGAAGCCTGGTGCTGCCCCTGATCTTACTGGCTTCAGTCAAACCATCCAATGCATGCCAGCATGGAAAACAGATGTTAAATGATGATGATGATATCAACATCATCATTTAATGTTTGTCTACCATGCTGGTATGAGTGCATGGCTTGTCAGGAGCTGGCCAGGTAGAAGACTACACCAGGCTACCATGTCTGTTTTGGCATATATATATATATATATATATATATATATATGGCTTTGTGACTGTGGCATCCTTGTGATATCTCTTCTGAAGTTTTTTAAAGGAGGAAGCATTTGTATAAAGTACTCTTTAAACCTTTTGATATCAACCCACCTGAAACTGCCTTTAGTTCTATGATATAAGCTCCCTGTGTTAAAGTGATCTGAATTAAAATCATCCATCAAAATTTCCAAACACCAGTTTAGTAATCTCAAAGTTTTTTTAACTAAATTCTTCATTATTTTCAAAATTAATTGCAGCAAAGGCAGTGTATTTCAACAGAAATAGGATAACAAAAGAATTAATGCAGGTGTGCAGTTTGTGAATGACATTACTGATGTAAGACCTGCCATATTTATTATAAACGACATAGTATACTACATAAGCCTGTAAATATATTTCCATATTGTTGCTATGTGTGAGCTACCTTCCAAATAGGTGTCTTTCCAAGGAAGGTCTAGAGCAGTGTTTCACAACCATTTTTATCCTATGGACTCCCTTGATTACTGTTTCACCCAAATGGCCCCTCATAGCCATTTGATGTTTAAAAAATCCTGTTATATTTTTATAATTAAATATTATTGTGAATTGTATAAAAAATTGTTGAAAGATTTTGTGTATTGTAGAAGTATTATGAATTTATTGCACATAAATTTTAATGACAAAATCTTATATGGACCCCCAAGGGTCATATGGACTCCAGTTGAGAACTACTGGCCTGGAGTGGACCAGCTGTGTATTCACTCCCTGTCTGTTGATCACTTAATGGGTTGCAGCAGCTGTTCTGTCATTAAACCATGGCAGTTTTAAAAAGCAAGTGGTTGTTGTCAGAGGTGTGAACTGTCTATGGAGTTATATTATCTAGCTGGTGTCTGGGCAAAGAATACTGGGTAGCCATTATCCATGAGCACCCTTAGGAACTACTTAGTGCTGGTGACTCTGTCACCTACTCTACTGCATTCTTACTCAGACGATCTTGGCTTTTTTAGGTAGGGCTGATCTCTAGTGTACAAATAAATCATTGCAGTCAGTTTTTCTTTTGACACTGGATGTGTTTTATTTCTATTTATGCCAAAGAAAAGAAGCACAGAAACAATTATTGGTTTCCTCTCATCATCATCATGGCATCAATGTTGGTTTTATTCAATAAATTTTCCTTAGAGTATTTTGTCATGTATCTCAACTTTGTGTCATCTCATATGTGAAGCCCAGTGTTCTGATAGCTAAGATAATCAATTTGTTTTATCGTCCAGGATTTAGCTCTATCATGGGTATCTTCCAATAACTCGTGGGACCATTTTCCTTTTCCCCTTACATACTCAGCGCCTTACTGGCACTTGTGCCGGTGGCACGTGAAAAGACATTCGAGCGAGATCGTTGCCAGTGCCGCTGGACTGGCTCCTCTGCAGGTGGCACGTAAAAGCACCCACTACACTCTCGGAGTGGTTGGCGTTAGGAAGGGCATCCAGCTTTAGAAACTCTGCCAAATCAGATTGGAGCCTGGTGTAGCCATCCGGTTCACCAGTCCTCAGTCAAATCGTCCAACCCATGCTAGCATGGAAAGCAGACGTTAAACGATGATGATGATGATGATGATGATGAACAGTAAAAAATGGTTTGGAAACCCTGTTATAAAAGCTGGCTTTCTGTAGTTATTTTAATTATGAAGTAGATAAGCGTAAACAATAGTTGAAATATTAAATTATTTACAAGTTTGTCAATAGCAGAAATAATCTTCATATCTAAACTAGTAAATAAAGACAAATGCCAAAATGCCATTGGTGACTTAGCTGTCAGCATGAAGTTTAAACAGTTTACTGAAAAGAGCAGAAGAGTAAAGGCTGACTGTTTTATTTGCTATCAAAACATGTCAGAATCATTATTCATTGCTATTGTTACATTCAATATCTGAACCAACAAAATTTATATGAATGTACAATGAAGATTGTTACAAAGGTGGTAGTCATAGCTTATTGAAGTCTCTCTCTCTCTCTCTCTATCATACACACACACACATATATATATCATCATCATCATTTAACGTCCGTTGTCTATGCTGGCATGGGTTGGATGGTTTGACTGGGCTGGCAACGCACGCACACACACACATACACACACACACATATACATACATACATACATACATACACAGTCTCTCTATCTCTTACTCACACACACATGTGCATTTGCACTATGGTTGGAAATGCTAAGGCGCATGCTCCCCATAAATGCATGTTTGTGCTTTTGTTTATTTTATGGATGTGCTTAGATGTACACGTGTTTATGTCTTTTTGCTAATAGATCTCTATCTAATGGAGATTATATTTTGCTGTCATTTAATAGTGACAACATGGTCTAAGTTATATTAAATTGAGATGCATTAACAGGAAAAAATATAAACGTTGACAAGGACTGGCACCTATTTTAATATATTTATCTAATAATTCATAGCCGAGTGAGGGAATAAATAGCAAATCAGCTGATGGAAATATCTGGCTATGTAAATTAAACAATCTTACAAACTTTCTTTCTTTCAGATACAGAAAACATAAATCTATGCACAAACCACAAGGACCCCTCTCCTTTCTTTCAGGTTCAAAACTTTAAGGCTGTCACCATTAATGTCAGTACAATGAAAAGTAGGTCAGGAGAATTTGGAGAAGTGTTGTATTCAAAAGACAAGATTGAAGGCTATCTCAGCCAGACTCCTCATGCATAAGGGTGTGTATTAGTGATGGAATAGGTGGAGTTGACATATTGTTAGCAGAGAAATGGATAAAGTAATTGAGGTAAATGGAGTATATGATAGAGTAATTAAGTTTAAGCTAGTTATAGACAAGATAGCAATAAGAGCTATTGCAGTATATACATCATAAACAGAGCTGGTAGATGAACAGAAGGCTCACTTTTATGAAGCCTTCCCAGAGGCTGCCTTGATAACATATATTGATAACCTTATCATTTCAGCTAGTTATTTTAAGGTACATGTTGGGCAACTTCATATCTTCTCTGGTGTATATGAAAGCTATGGGTATTGTATGAGGAATGAGAAGGGATCAAGACTCCTGGAATTCTGTGATACACATGACCTAATCATTTACAACATGAGCTTCAACCTGATTATCTACTGATCAGATGAACACACACACCAGATAGACTTTATCCTCACCAAAAAAAACAGACAAGTGGTTGTAGTTTTGAAGTCTTTTTTTTTTTGGTAAAGAATGTATCACTTAACATTGATTAGTGATTTGTGTTTTCAGAGTGAAAGTAAGATGGCCTCAAAGACAAATGAGTTTGGAGAAAGAAAACATAGAAGTTGATATAGTGCTCAGCCACTTGTAGATTCAGAGAAGTTTTAGCTGACACTTATGATGAGTGGGAAGTGGAGAGACTGACTTATAGCATAATGGAAAACCGACATTTTCTGTGAGACAATTTCCTGTCAGCTACAAACAAGATCTGTGGTGAGTGCAAGGTCATAGTCAGATGGAAGGTCACTTAGGTGGAAGGTAGAATAACACTGTAGATACAGCTATAAAAGCTAAGAGACAGGATTGGTAAAAATGGAAGAAAGGGAGCTGCAGAGAGCAATACTAAGTAGCCACAAGAGAAAGTAAAGCACTTGTATATATAGCTTGGGAAGAAACAGAAGGTAAAAGGTTTGCACAAAGTTTGCAAAGAGAAGATCAGAGGTATGATGAGTTTCCAGGTTGCAAGATGGTGTACATCTGAAAATTGAGATATCATTGGGGAGAAGCGTATTTGGAATGATATTGGTTCATTGGCTCTTGCCAATGCTGAAAAGTAAAAGGCAAAGAAGTGCTGTAGTAAGACATTGTTGAATGAGCAAAATGCAATGGAGAGAGATAGCTATTCTAAGTAAATCTAACAAAGGGACCAGCCATTGAAGTTGACTAGAGCATGGTAGATAGAATGATTAAGGATATGAAGGCAGGGGATGCGGCTGAATCATTATGATGAGATGCTAAAAATATCTGGCAACATAAGCTACTTGCATAGTCAGTTAGTACAGGAAAGTGTCACAGCCAACAACAGGCTTAGAAGTATCATTGTTAACTGGTACAAGAGCAAAGAAGAGACAGGAAACTACAGAGGTATGAAATTGATGGACCTGGTTATGTAAGTTACTAAAAGAGTTATAGTGCAACTGGGTAAGAGCAGAATTAGCCTAAAACTATAAATATTAATGCTTTTTATATTGTTTTAAAATATGTTTATCAGAAAATAAATATATTTCTAGGTTATAGCCATCAGTTCTTCAACTAAAAGAATTCCAGAACGGAGACGATCTAAAGCACAGAACACATTGATTTTCGAAGTAAAGATCCAGCCTTTAGGCTTTGCAACTTATTTTGTGCAAATGACTACAAGTAAGTTGGATACAAACTCTACTTTTTTGTGGTGAAAATATTTATCTCTTTTATTGTTGGTAAGAAAGTGCCTGAACCAGTTCCTCATTCCTAAATGGAGTTGGATAAGATTATAAGAGTGCTTCACTAAATTCATTTCAGCATTTAGTTTTGGATTTCTATAGGTGTGGGTATGACTATGAGGTGAAGAAGACTGGTTTCTAATCACATGGTCTCAGGTTCACTTCACTTTTGGCACATTGGCAAGCACATTCTCCATAGCATCAGACTGACCAATGCTTTGAAAGTGAATTTGTTAGATAGAAACTGAACACATTCTGTCATCTTTCTCTCTCTCTCTCTCTCTCTCTCTCTCTCTCTCTCTCTCTCTCTCTCTATATATATATATATATA
>NC_068985.1:22388841-22390043 GCF_001194135.2 Octopus bimaculoides
TAAAATACACCATCTTGAGCGTGGCCGTTGCCAGTACCGCCTGACTGGCCTTCATGCAGGTGACACGTAAAATCACCCACTACTCTCTCTGAGTGGTTGGCGTTAGGAAGGGCATCCAGCTGTAGAAACTCTGCCAAATCAGATTGGAGCCTGGTGTAGCCATCCAGTTTCACCAGTCCTCAGTCAAATCGTCCAACCCATGCCAGCATGGAAAGCGGACATTAAACGACGACGATGATGATGATGATGATATATAGATGCACGCATGTGGGTGGGCAGAGGGTATTTGAGCATAAATTTGGCAGTTTGCATAAAAGAGAAAGTGAACCCAATATCCCATCCCAAAACAAAAATATTTTAAAAACTTCAGAAGATATTACCTAGATTAGGGCTGGGAGATAACAGTTTACTCAAAGTAGCTTCGCTCATCTTCTGCCATGGTATCAAAGTGTTCCAGAACCTGGTGCATGCATTCCTCACTGTGTCCCTGGGAAAATCTTTGAACATCTCCTTCATCTTAGCCACCAGCTTGGTCTTGGTGTTGCAGGCAGAGTAGTTGGTGTCTTTCTCAATTGTGCCCCACACATAGTAATCTATAGGATTACACCTGGTGGGATTAGGAGTCCAGAAATTGGGTGAAGTCATAGAAATTCTCCCAACAGCTACTCCCAAATTCTAGTGTGTGGACACTGCCAGAACACCTGCTGTGTTCCTTCTTGTTGGCCATGGTATTTTAGTCTCTGTTGCGGCTGTCTGTGTCATGTCTCACAGCTTTTACAATGTTCACAGAGCATTGAGCAGCAACCATGATGACTGCATTTTGATAGCTGGTGTGAATCATCAAATATTCTTTTCAAATATTCAGATGGCTTCCAACCCTCCATATCAGCTAACTTCTTTCTCGACTACAACTTTAATCTTTATGGTCTCCGATACTGTTGACTGTTCACCAATACATTAAGCTCTTCTTGAAAAAAGGAGACATAAAAATTATCAAAATTTAGCTTGAACACTGTGTATATAAGATATATATATATATATATATATATATTTATATTAATTGAAGTGTACAGTATTATATATTCATTATGGTTGATCTTACCAATCAGTTTTGTGTTGGGGATTCAACAAAGTGTTAGGTAACAGTCCAATTATGAAACCCTGCACTTTTCAGAGATAGCTGTTACATGTTAAATGTTAAT
>NC_068985.1:22390633-22405223 GCF_001194135.2 Octopus bimaculoides
GGATCTTTAGGTGTTTTCACTCAATAAACACTCACAACCCTGGTCTGGGAATTGAAACCGCAATCCTACGACCACAGGACCACTGCTCTAACCACTGGGCCGTTGCGCCTCCACACACACACACACACACACACACACACACACACACACACACACAAACATATGTGTGTGTGTGTGTGTGTGTATTTGTGTGTGACTGGAAATGTAACTTTTATTCCATGGCAGTCACATTACACTATTTTATATGTGCTGGATTTTCCTGTTTTATTTAATCTCTTAATGACTATGAATCAGTTTGTATGTGGGCACTCGACCTGCTGAAAATGATAGCTATGTCACCCTTATATCACACACCATTCTGTGAAAAATGGAAAGGGCATATTAGATAATTTGATAGTGTATCTACACTCTATTGTGGGGGGGGGGGATGAATACTCAGAATGATTGATTATGGCTGAATATCTTTGATCAGAGTCGACCTGGAGCTTAACACAACAAAAACTTAATTATTTTGGAAAATATTTTTTCTTTACTTTTATTTTTGTAAATTATAATGAAATAAGACACCTTAGATACAAGAAACGAATTGATTATTAAATGTTTTATCTTTTATATTTTTATAGGTGATTATGTCACTCAGAATACCTTATCACAAATAATTCCTGTAGATCTGGGTAAAGACTTTGAGATCAAAAATGATGTAAATATATTATAATTTTCTTTTTGTACCTCTCATGAAATTTCCTTAATTATGATTAGTAACCTAACTAGATATCCAATTCTTGAACAAATCTGAAATGCTCTATTGAATCTATATTTTTATAAAAATATATGAACAAGAACTAGGGTCTCCTATATTGGAAAATATAGGATGATGATACCCTTGAGTAATAAGACAATGATTTGAGATTATACACTGTCCCATTTTACAAAATCATATAGACTGATAATTGACTATGTTTACTTAATAACCACTGAAAGCAATACATAAATGTCTCTGTTACCCTGTTTTTGTGGTAGATTGAATCTGTCACCACCGTCAGGTACTTGGGTGTTTTAAGAGAGGTCCAATCTGTTGCAAACATTTGAAGGTCTTGAATCAACAGATAATAGATTCACTCGTGTAAAGTGAATCATGTTTTTTCTTGTTGTCTTTTTCTTCCATCTTTAACCAGTCACAGAGGCCTTATAAACAACCATCTGCATTGTCTTACTTTCTATAGCTGAGCTATGTGAAAAATATAAAAAATTGTGGACAAATAACTTTAACCCTTTAGCATTTAAACTGGCCATATCCAGCCCAAATATTCTACCTAGTTTATGTTCAGACTGGCCATATGTGGCCTCTCACATCCAGCTGACAATTTCATTACAGAAGTAAACAATCACATCATCAAAATCTTGAAGCTTCAAGATAATGCATGATTGATTCAAAACAATATGAATAAAGAAGCATTACATTAAACAGAGTAATCTGAATGCTAAAGGGTTAATGCTATGTTTTCTATTTACATACCATTTTTTAGATATTTATTTTCTCACTAATATTGTTTTGAAATTTTATTTTTAAATGTGTGAGTGTTAAAGGCTGATAGTAAACTTCCAGAAAACTGAGCTGGATATGTTGCAAGGTACTTTATAAATGTTTTGATAAGGAAGTAGAAAGATAAAAAAGCGATGACTCAGTTTCTAGTTGAACTAGTTCTCTTCACTCACTTTGTGCACTTGTGATGTGGTGACACAACAACCCATTGGTGAATGGTGGGTGGTACATAACATTTTCAATTTGATAGGTGAAATGAATATATACATCAATCTCACTGGACTAAGAAGATCTGGGAAGGCCATGAGCACTGCACCATCCTCCAGCCCCAACAAGTAAAAATAAAATAAAATTTTACTGGGCATTCCTTGGGTAGTAACGACAAGGGTTGTAGTTGATCTGATCAACAGAACACCCTGTTCATGAAAATAATGTGCAAGTGGCTGAGCACTCCACAAACACTTGTACCTTTAACCCTTTAAGGCTGGGTATAAATAGCAAGTCTTTTTGTGCGGGATGCAAAAAAAGGCTAAAAAATACAAGATAATAATCAATCAAATAGCTTATAATGGAAATGTGGCTTATATACCACGCTTGTCTTCTTCAGAATTTAGCAGTGTGTCAATAAGCCACACCTGTCCTCTGTGGAAGAAAGCATTTTGTGTCAATAAGCCACACTTGAACTTAAAGGGTTAACATAATTTTCAGGGAGATTCAGCATGACACAAAATGTGACAAAGCTTGTCCTTTGAATTTCAGATACAACTAATTTTTGCCAACTGAATAAGCCAGACCCAGCAAGTAAAAAGAAAATAAATTACTGGGGATGAATAAAGTCAATTTGTTTGAGTACACTACTTAATAAGTACCAATTTCATTGACCTCAGAAGAACAAAAATTTAAGTAAAGGCTGTTGAAATGTGAACAGAAAATGCCGGGAAATATAATAAACTAGTGTACGACCTGTAGTTTAACCTTCTGCTTTAAATAGTGTTGTTGTAATAGTTGGCACAAAGTTGTATTCAAGCAAATTTACTTCAGTGTACTAGAGATATTTTGTTTATTGACCTCAAAGTAATAAAAAAGAAGCAGTGGTGACTTCATCAAGATTTAAACATTTTGAGGTACACAGTTTTGGGGAACACAAATTCTTGGTGGTCCTTTTAGTCTGGCCCTCTACCATTTATGTCGTTACCTTTTACTGACCAGTTTAATGAGACAAAAGCCTTTAGGTTGTAAGTTATTTATTTATTAACTGTTGATTTTATAATTATTGTGGTTTTAGCACTAACACCAGTTTAATGACTGGCACAAATAAGACCACCACATGTTGCAATATGAAGGTTTTGAAAGAGTAAGCACACTGCTTCATCAGTTGTGCAGGTTAACAAAAGATTTGCTCAGGTCTTAGGTAGAGAGGTGTGTTTGAAAAATATATTGCAGTCTTCACCCAATACCATACATTCAGCAAAAAGCCTGCAACTTGTTCTGGGAGATGCTGGGTGGGAGTACAAAAGATGCATCTCCCAGGACCCTAAAATGGATCCAGAGGGAACAACCATTAGTGATTGAAAATTTTGCTACTGATAGGACCCAATGGAGGACCACTTTCTCAGGAATAGCAGGTGAAGATGGATGGATAGATTTTATAATTGTTATTTTTATAATATGATTATCTTTGTTGTTGCTTTGTTATTTTAAAACTATTCACATTTGAAGATTTTTTTTTCCAAATTTTTCTCTTAACAGAAAATCTCAATTAGTTTCAATGGAAAAACTGGTCGTATGCAAGGAATTTCCAACCTTGAAAGTAAGGTATCAGCATCTGTGGCACAGGATTATTATTATTATATTGGCCATCCTGGTAACAACTCCGACACTAATACTCAAGCTTCCAACAATTATATTTTCAGACCTTTAAACAACACACCATCTAGTGTGAATTACTTGATGCCTGTGAAGAGTCACATAGTAAAAGTAAGTTACATTTCAATAAATTCCTTAGATGGATTCTTATGCATGAGACATTTATATAAACACAGAGTGCTTGGAGAGTACGGATGTAGGTATGAGATGTTTTAGTAGAGCCGTTTTGGCATCACCTATTTGGTGTTGTTGATTTGATATAGTCTTGATATCAGATCAGGGGCTGGGACAAGTTTTTAACTAGTTATCCCTAATTGTGGAAGGAACCTGTGGAAGAGATAGACCTAGGAAGACATGAGATGAGGTGGTGAAGCATGACCTTCAAACACAGGCTTTAAAGAAAAAAGGCACTGGGGTTGATTCATTCAACTAAAATCCTTCAAGGTGATGCCCCAGTGTGGCCACAGTCTAATGACTGAAACAAGTAAAAGATAAAAGATATTCATTTCATAACTTTTGCAAATTTGGTGGAAATAACTTTCAACATGTTTTGAATTTTCTTCCTTTCCGAAAATGGCTTCATCAATAATATTTCATATGTTACAAGTCAAAAACATCAGATCATTGGTTATTGTCCATTTTCTATGTAGACATGGGTTGGGTAGTTTGACTGGATCCAATGAGCTGCAGAGCATCAGGCTGCACTGTCAGCTTTGGCATGGTTCCTATGACTGGATGCCATTCAGAGTATCATCTACTTTGCTGTGTGTACTGGAAATGCTTTTTGAGTGATACCAGCACAAGCAAGGTTACTGAGTAACTTGCAAAGCAAGGAAAAGAAATATATTTGAGAGAGGGGCAGGTGGCTTTATGTGTTGAAGAAGGTATTCATGTACATAATTTTTGCTTTACAACGCCAAACTCTATAGAAAAGAAGGCTTGGGAGAATTAACAAGATATTCTTATGGATGAGACATCTCAACTATGCTAATATTGTTTTATTTTCAAATAATAACCTTTCCTTTATCGTATTCTTTCATTCTTATACTTGTTTCATTCTGGGTTTAGTCAATCAAATTGATCCCAGTACTATATTAAGTCTGGCACGTATTCTGTTAGTCTTTTTTTGCTGAATTGCTAAGTCATAAGGGCACAAATAAATTAATACCAGTTACTAGGCAGTAAGAGACACAAAAACATGCATGAATGCAAATACACTGACATTTTCTCTCTTTCACACACACACACACACACACACACACACATTCGCACTCACTCATTCATTTGTGAATGATAATAATTCATGAGGTGCATGTAGAACAATGAAAATCCAAACAATAATGTATCTATTTATTCTTAATATATTCTGGCAGAATGTGAATATCTGATTGCTGTTGTTTCTCATCATCAGCAAACACCTTCTCTCTTTAGATCGGTGGTTCTCAACCATTTTTTGCTTATCGACTCCTTTGATTTCTGAGAAATCAAGATAAAGTTATTGTTAGATTATATTAATTGAAAGTTATGTTGATTTAATTCTTCCCGAATGATTTTCTTTTTACAGGGACCACTTGTTCAAGAAGTTCATCAAGTATTCTGCCCTTGGATTACTCAAGTTATACGACTATATAAATCTAACAATTTTGCCGAAGTTGAATGGACTGCTGGATCAATCCCCATTCAGTGAGGAATTCTATTTATAAAAGTTTATTCATTACAAGGGATTTTTTTCATATTCATTTCCTCAGTACCCCCTGACTGGCCCCGTTGCCAGTACCCACTGACTGGCCTTCATGCCGGTGGCATGTAAAAGCACCCACTACACTCTCTGAGTGGTTGGCGTTAGGAAGAGCATCCAGCTGTAGAAACTCTGCCAAATCAGATTGGAGCCTGGTGTAGCCATCTGGTTTTCACCAGTCCTCAGTCAAATCGTCCAACCCATGCTAGCATGGAAAGCAGACGTTAAACGATGATGATGATGATGATGATGATGCTAATTTAGAAGAAATAACAACATTAAAAATGTTTTGGATTTTTTTTTTTCTGAAATAATAATCACAATAATCGTTATTATTTAGTGTCGGTTTTGCATACTGTCATGGACTGGACAGCTTGACATGATTAGGTAGGTCAGAGGCCTGTGTTGTGATCTAAATATAAAGAAGAGGAAAGATCTGAGGATAGAGTCCTAGTGTACTTTTACTTGTCCTAATTCTGGACTGAACTTTTATGTCCTACCATTTCTATGCATAGTTTGAACTACTCCCATGAGCCATTTATTTCATATATGCTACTTTGATAAAAAAAAATGCCAGTAAATTGAAAGAAACAAAAAACATAGACATCATCATCATTTAATATCTGTTGTCCATGGGTTGGACAGCTTGACCAGGGCTGGTAATGTGAGGGTCTGCACCAGACTCCAGTCTGATTTGGCATGGTTTCAAAGGGTTGGATGCTCTTCGTAATGCCAACCACTCTGAGAGTGTAATTGGCATAGATTAGATGAGTCTTTTCTACTCTTTTAGATGCATTGGGGAACCATATCTCACTAATAAGTTTCATTTTTGGCTTGATTTGTGTTGTTTTCTTATTGCCAACCACTTTACAGAGTGTACTGAGGGCATTTTTGTTTGTGGCACTAGCACTACAGAACCTGTTATGTCTTTGACAAAACTAAAGTATCCTCCAAACCCTACTCTTAGCAGAGTGATCCCATTATTTGATAACTTTAACTGTTGTCATATTAATGCAAATACATTGTGAAAGACAAATTTAATGTGGTATTAAATCCTCATCATCATTTAACGTCTGTTTTCCATGCTGGCATGGGTTGGATGGCTTGACAGGAACTAGCAAACCAGGGTCCACACCAGGTTCCAGTCTATTTTGGCTTGGTTACTACAGCTGGATGCCCTTTCTAAAGTCAACCACTTTACAAAGTGTACTGGTGCATTTTATGTGACACCAGCCCCAATGGTTTTTATATGACACCAGCACCAGTGCTTATTATGTGGCACCATCACCAGTGCTTTCTACATGGCCCCATCACCAGTGCTTTTTACATGGCACCATCACCAGTGCTTTTTATGTGGAACCAGCACCTGTGCTTTTTATGTGGAACCAGCACCTGTGCTTTTTACATGGCCCCATCACCAGTGCTTTTTATGTGGAACCATCACTAGTGCTTTTTATGTGGAACCATCACTAGTGCTTTTTACATGGCCCCATCATCAGTGCTTTTTATGTGGAACCAGCACCTGTGCTTTTTATGTGGCACCATCACCAGTGCTCTTTATGTGGAACCAGCCTCTCATGGATGATTTTCATCAGCCTCCAATAAATTATGTTCTTAAACATAGCACCACAGTTAATTTGCATTTCATGATGTCTTTACATTAAGTCTGATAGATAGATGGCTGTCATCTTCTAATACTGCTTCTGTTGTACGTAACAGATTTTAACAGTTGTATTTTGGTGATAGCTTTTAAATTTGTTTTTATTTTCTCTTACATTCACCATTTATTTAGTCTATCTCCACCTAATTCTTATAACATTTGTTTACAGTGACAATAAAGGAAAAGAAATAGTTGTTTCATATCAAACTAATCTTAAGACAAACAACTTGTTCTATACTGATGCAAATGGAAGACAAATTATGGAGAGAAAGTGAGTACTAGACATTTTTAATGTATCTTCAATATTTACTCTTTTCCTTTTTATTATGTGATTAAGTATTTTCTATGACCTACCAAATGTTTAGTTTGGTGACAAATATTCACTATAATAACTATATACTGTGGGATTACCAATCAGACTCTTAATACATTCTGTCCAAATATTTACTGTAGATAATTAAATGTTTACTCTAACTCTACTTGCTAAATAAAATACTCATAGTTTTGACTGGAATCCTAACAATATCATTGCTATTAATTTGCATTCATGTTACATTAAAAGAAAGGAAAGCAAGTCAACAAGGTAACTCACTCTGTTAGAAATAGTAACCAAGTCTCCTCTAAACCAGGAACAAATGTCTTACTGAAAAGGAGATGCATGGCTTTTCTAACTGGAAAGAGAGAAAGAAGAAAAAGAAAGAGAGAGAGAGAGGCAGTGAGGGCATATTCTCAAAATATAAGGTAATTATGAAAGATAGAACAGAGACAGAGCACCATAAAAGGGTGAGTAGGTTGGTAAGTTTGTAAGAGTGTGGAAAGAGTAACAGATGATTAGAGATGGAGATCGAGGTGAATGCAGTGGATATCAGTTTGGGATGGGGAGTGAAGGAAACAAGATTCACACACACGTGTGTGTGCATGTTTTTTTTTCCTTTTCACTTGCTGGAGGAAGGGGCTGTACCTGTGGTCTTTGCAAGCTCTTTTATACCAATAAAATTGATGCTATTTATGCTCATTTTGAATTTTTGAGAAGCCAATATCTGCAGGAAAGACATGAGCATGGTAATAATTTCAGAGGGCAGATGTTCTGGGAAGGAAAGAATGACGCCTAGGGTTGGACATCACATGGATGATGAGAGGAAAAGAGATGAGCATACCTGTAGGGAGGTGGCAAGCACCCACCCAGTTCCAAGGATCAGAGATCATTATAGCAGTGGTAGGAAAGGCAGAGAAAGGAGACAGAACACTTGTGGAGCAGAAGTTGGAGTATATCTGTGAGTGATTTTATTGCAGTCAGTCAGGTGACCCTTTTCTGGATGAGGTTGAGCATGTCTGTGTGTGCAGCAATAGTGTTACCCCATATGTGAAAGCAATACTATATGTGCGTATGTTGAGATTCATCTGTTTTATTTAAAAAAATGTATTTGTTGGTATTCTGTTAGATATTTTAAAGGTAATTCTTTCTTATCTTATGCATTCGTCCATACTACAAAAGCCAGCTTTCCATAGTTGAATCTACACAGAAATTTCTGTGGTTACATGATCAGGTCAAGTAACCTGATCGGCTATTTTCTTTTAATAAACTTGACTTTTAAATACCAACTACATGTAATTAAGGACATCCAGTTCCTATATGGGAATGGAAGAGGAGGGTGAGAGTGGACAGAGATGTGTGCACTAATGGTAGTAATATTTTTCTTTGATAATTGCTATAATATAACTGGTACATTATTTCATGTATGTAGGGTTATGGGAAAAAAAACAAAGTACATTAATGAATTAATAAAGAGAATTCCTTTATTATTTTTAATATATTTTATTTTCACTGCAGACTTAATTACCGACCTACCTGGACTCTAAAAAATTCTGAACCTATTGCTGGCAATTATTATCCTGTCAACACCAAGATATTCATCAAAGTAAGTCATGGAAAATTGTTAATCTCATTTTTTGGTTAACTCTTTGTCTTTAAATGAGTATGTGTTTGCATTTTGGTAACTAGATCAAGAAATTCATATCAAGATTTGATGCTAGTGCCTAAGCAGAGATATAGGCAATTCTCAGTAGGCATAAGGACTGAATGGTATTAAGTCACTCCAAAACATTTCACAGATGTTTTCTCCTCTCTCTATATATTTTGCTATATCACAGTTGTCTCTGATCCTCAGGGTTGATTGGTCTTGTGCCATCTTCAGCCAGACACTTATGACTCACCTGTCTCTCCCTCTTCTTGTCATCCACACTGTAACCACATATGCATAGGCCCCATATTAACTACTATGCTCAAGTCTTCCTTCCCAGAATGTTGGTTCTCTAAAATTCCTTTCAAAGTATGGCTAGCAAGAAATTTGGCGGCAGATATGGAAATAAGGTCTATAAAAAGCTTTTGTATTTTGGTTGATAGATGACTGTAGTCTTTTTATGGTTGATGGTTATTCCAAAGGACTTAGCTGCTTTTAGCTACAAGGCACCTCATGTCATTCACTGAGTGTTACAAGAGTATCAGCATAAGAAAATAAGAGTTTGCCAAAAAAATGCTTTTTTCAATTCTGTATGTGTATGGAACTTTTGGAGACAGTGCTTCTCAAGGAAATAGTCCTGGAAAGCAACCCAGAGAAAAGCTTAAGAAATTGACAAATAATATTGTGACATTGTTCTCAGGAAACCTTCATTGGTGTTGTTTTAAGATATAAAGTGTACTGAAAGATCATGTGTGATCAGGATGTGACTCCAGGCCAGTGGCAAAGACGGAATTATTCCAAGCATAGATACACATCTTTAAGCACATACATGTGCAACTTGTAGATTACTGCTCATACTTGAATACATAATCTGCTGAATAAAGTTCTGTGAAAGGAATATTTTTAGTTTATATATGTATAAGCAAGGTTAAATATTTTTAGTATTACTTACAAAATATATTATCACACATGTATTCAATTAGATATTTGTATAAAAAGTTTTATATACATATTTTCTATTTTCAAACTACCTGTTTTGCTGTGTTATGTTGTGTAATCCATGGGAAAACTTAGGATTGATTTAGGAACATAGTTCCAGTTTGGGATCAAGTATCCTCTTTCTTTATAATAGAGCATTTGCTACAAGTTCAACTTGTATGGCATCATATGCATATAATAATTGAATTTAATCATTTGTTGCTTCAGATCTTTTACAAACCAAGCAACTGAAATTATTGAATACAAAATTGTGTTGTCTTTTCTAGGATGTCATGAAAGATGTTCAGTTCACTGTTCTGACTGACCGTTCTCAAGGAGGCAGCAGTTTAAGAGATGGACATGTTGAACTTATGGTATGTTTACTTAAAGAAATTGTATCTTTTTTTATCAGGTTTTGAAATATAATGCTTTTTTGATATTATATTACTGATGGCTGTATCCTTTGTAAACTACATTTCTGTGCTTGAATGTCAGGTATAGTAAACCAGTGTCTTGAAAATTTGGTATACCATATAAATAACTCACTTTCATTAAAAACATATGTGGTATTTATTTAAGCCATTTGAAACTTTATTTGTAATTAAGTGGATTTGTAAAAGAACTAATATTTTAAAAGTATAACAGCTGATTTTGAAGTAAATGGAAGAAGTTTAAAGAATTGTTATGTTGCCAACAATATTTAAGTGAAAAAGACTTGTGACAGTATTGACTTAGTTTTTTCTTAAAAACAAAAAAAACTTAGAAGGTATGTTCATAATGAGGTAATAACTTTTCCCTTTTTTATAGTTACATCGTCGTCTTTTGTATGATGATGGTAGAGGTGTTGGTGAACCCTTAAACGAAACTGGCGCTGATGGACATGGTCTGATAATTCGAGGTATGTACCTATACAGTTGATAAATGCATTTCAATGTTACATTTTTGTAAGAATCCACTGTTAAACATTGCCTTCTGTTCTTTTTTAAACGAATGTAGTAAACGAAGATATTAGTAGACTTGATAGTTTTTATATAAAATCAAAAACTGTAGCATTTGCAAACTTTGTGTAACAGAAATAAAACTGCATTTAGTTAGATAAGTAACTGGTTTTCAAATACTGTTGCTGTGAATTCTGAGATAAGAAAGTTAATAAAGGACTAACAATTCTTTAATGGCTTATAAAATATTAGTTTCAAATTTTGGCACAAGGCTAGCAATTTCGGGGGAGGGGTCAGTTGATTACAGTGACCCTAATGCTCAACTGGTACTTATTTTATCAAAGCTGAAAGGATGAAAGGCAAAGTTAGCTTTGGCAGAATTTGAATTCAGAACATAAAGACGAATGAGATGCCACTAGGTATTCTGCCCAGCATGCTAATAATTCTGCCAGATTGCTGCCTTAACCCTTTCGTTACCAACCTGACTGAAACCAGCTTTGGCTCTGAGTAAAAATGTCTTGTTTTCATAAGTTTTGAATTAAAATCTTCCACCAAACCTTAGTCATAATTTATGTTCCTAACACTAGCTGAATGATAACTAAGTTATTTTACTAAATTCTTTGTTATATTTAAAGTAATTGAAAGAAACGCAGAGCATCTGAAAATAAATACAGTAACAAAAGGGTTAATGGATTATAAAATATTGTCATCAATCACTTCACAATGATGATTTGGATTAGAGAATTCCTAAGTTGTAAATATGATATTATCAACACAGCTTGTTAAAAAAAATGTGCTGTCAGTAAAAAGTAGTCACAAGTGGAAGACCTAAGAGATGAGAAGCAATTAGGTCAAGCCTCAAGATGCTCAGCCTCAGATAAAAATCTTATTTAGCCCTAGGACATTTCTGATCCAGCAGACTTGTAGTCAAAGACGTTCTTACTATAGCCATCCCATCTATTCCACTAGACAGTGCACCACATTCTCTGTGTCCTTTCCATTTTGAAGATATTATGAGAGAAATTTGGTTGTTACTTCTAGTAGGTCCTAAACATGTAGAGACTTTCCTGTTGGCCCAGAAGATCGAGATGAATGTTGATATGCTGAATGGCAGATCTATCCAACCCATATCAGCATAGAAAAACAGATATTAAAACAATGATCATGATTTGTGGCTCTTAAAATCTTTGAATTTTATAATTCCAGGGAAACATCATCTGTATGTTGACACAAAAGGAAACTCCACAATTTTCCACAGGCAACAGGCTATTGAGAACTTCTTACATCCAACAATAGCTTTTGCTGAACTGAGAATGACACCAAAGGACTGGAAAGCTAAATTCAACACAGATGTAAGTTTATTTTCAAAATAGTGTATCTTGTTATATATATATATATATATACGATTTAAAAGAGTTCCAACTCAGTCTGTTTTTTATGTTTTATTTATATTCTTATAAAATTAATGTGGGATATGGAATATATAATATAAATAGTAAAATGAAATGAAGTATTGAATGTCTTATTGAATATATTAAATATATAAGGACTAGTATACTTTCCTGCCTCATGGCAGTCATCAAGGTCCTGTCTGACAGATATCCCACATTAATTTTATAAGAATATAAATAAAACATAAAAAACAGACAGAGTTGGAACTCTTTTAAATAATATATTCCTCTATACATGATCATACAAAACCCTTTTTTTGCACCAGTCCTCAGTCAAATCGTCCAACCCATGCTAGCTGGAAAGCGGACGTTAAACGATGATGATGATGATGATGAGATATATATATATATATATATACATACATACATAGGATATTGCGGTAGTAATT
Organism: Octopus bimaculoides; assembly: GCF_001194135.2. NCBI lineage: Eukaryota > Metazoa > Mollusca > Cephalopoda > Octopoda > Octopodidae > Octopus > Octopus bimaculoides. The sequence goes on from NC_068985.1 coordinate 22,403,158, forward strand.
TACTTGCAACATCGATGCTCTTTGTGTATACTATCAGAGTTTACTTGTCTTTCTAACTGATCTTCATACTAGTTAATACTGTTCATAAAACATTAGCTGACCACATATTTTTTTTTACTAGACCAAGCATTATACTTTTCTCACTTGATCTAAATCTTGGTATCTAACCACTTCTCAGATTATACCAGAAATATTTATACCAAATACCAGGTGTATTTCTGACTCAAAAGTACCTTCTTTTTGATCAGTTTTACAGATTTACTTCTCACTATCAATTCAGATATTTCTAACACCTTTACTACATACTCAACTTTCACGAAACTTCTGAGTGTTACATATTTGACTGACACAAATAACAACAGTAATAAGAATTTTTGTATCATTTTAGTGGGCAGCTATGAAGAGCAGTCTTCCTGGTAATGTGAACTTATTAACTCTACAGCAATGGGGTAAGGATACATTACTACTTCGTCTAGAACATGTCTTTGAGAAAGACGAAAGCACATTTTCAAAACCTGTGACAGTATCACTAAAGGTAATTATACTTTGTTGCATTTATTAATTTAAGGATTTTACATTAAAATTCCATTTAACTTTATATTTTATTTTTATAATTAACAAAACATGATTGCTTAATGCGTGTTGATGGTACTCTGGGGACAATATGTTAAGAGTTCAATGGGTATCGAAGAACAGTGGCTAATATGACTTTTTTTTTAGTGCTTTTGTGTTATTTGAATGCATTAGTTTAGTTAGACAAGAAGATAAGCAAAAAGGAAATTCCAATATCTTTGGAAGTGAAAGAAGACAAAAAACATTTTACTGGTTACACTGTTTGAAAATGTTATATTAATTCTTTAATATATAGGAGTTTAGAAATAACCAGAAGAGCAATGACATGAAGACACACACCCACACTTATATGATTTTAATGTCCACTTTTCCATGCTTGCACAAGTTGGATGGAATTTGTTAAGGTTAGATTTTCTAGGGCAAGATGTCCTTCCTGTCAACAAGACCTCAACTGTCTCCAACTAATATAATATTTCCCTTTGACCAGACGTGTTTCTACAGAAGATTGGAAACATTGACACTGCTTGTATGACAGTGATGCTCATTTAAAACTTATCATGTGATGTCAAGACAAGGAGACACAAACACACATATATATAACAAGCTGCTTTCAGTTTTTGTCAGCCAAATCCACTCACAAGGCTTTAGAAAGCTATAGAACAAGACATTTGCCCAAAGTGCAGTGCAATGGAACTGAACCCCAAACCATGTTGAGAAGTGAACACCTTAACCACATACTCATGCCTGCACCTATATATCATTAACAAAACTTAGAATATCCTGTAATTTAAAAGTGGGGTATCTTTGTCAAGAAAAATTTTGAATCTTTGATTTTATCAATTTGTAAATATGCAACTGATATTAAATTGCTGTTTTGAATTAAGGCTTAAATAGATTAAAAAAAATATATATATGTACTGGTTATGTAGGAACTTCATGAGGCAGTTTCAAATCTGAATTAGAGTGAAATTTCAAGTATGGGAGAAGAGGCAGAGGGGTCCCTCTCTTGTGCTGATATTGTGTTAGAAATTTTTTATAGCAATCATTGACAGTGTTAGAAACAGGAATTGAATATATCACACATATATATATATATATACATAGCATGTTTTAACTTGCTACAAAGACTCAGTATTTAACCCTTTTGTTACTAACCCGGCCGTAGCCGGCCGAAAAATTTTTTGGTTCATAAGACTTAGCCGGCCGAGCGTACCCATTGTTATTTAAACCCAAATCTCGTTAGTACATTCGTTAAAACACCTGATTTCACTTTGCAAACAGTTGAGTTATTGTCTCTGACATTGTTTGGCATGATATTTGAACTCAGTGAATTTTGGAAGATTTTTTTCCACATTTTTTGCGGTGTTAATTTTTTTCAACTTTGAAGATGGAGAGGAGTTTCATGCTATCAAGCAGTGATTCCAAATTTGAAGGTTTTTCAACAGAAGATATGGAGATATCGAAGAAAAGAATGAATGAGCTACAAAAGCACG
>NC_068985.1:22405511-22425593 GCF_001194135.2 Octopus bimaculoides
AATTACTGGAGCGATCAGGAACCTTTTGGCGATGAATACATTTCCAGTATTATGAACAAGTACGATTCGTGAAGCTGAACCAATATTTACATGTGAGAGACACTAGCAGTACACCCCCCACCAGTACGTGGAGAACTTTCAGACAAAAATTATGCAATAGAATTGATTAAGAACCCTTTCTTTAATTATGTTCCAAATATTACATTAGTATGTTGATAAATAAAAAAGTTACAGGTGTTTAATGAGACTAGTCTAAATTCATGATTATTTTAGAATTTAATTGAAACTCATGAGGGGTGTATTTTGGTCAGAAATATGGTTAAGAGGATGTGGGTTCTGAAATGTGATATTCAAGATAGTACTAAGGGCATTATGAATTGAATTTGTATCAAAACTAAGCTACAGTCTTGGCATGTTAGTAGCTTACATTCTTGCTTGACCAAATTAATCTATGTAAGACATTAGATATATGTGCAGTATAAAATTAACTGATATTTTACCTTTTGATGTCAACAAACCTTGAAAGGGGATAGATATCCATCAATGCTATACCTATCTTAGTTGAGGGATCCTACCTTGTGAGTACTTGGTGATCTCACCAGTGCTGGTGCCATGATAAAAGTACACAGTGCACTCTGAAGTGGTTGGTATTAGGAAGGGTATCCAGTTGTATAAATCATGCCAAACCTGGCATTGGAACTTGACACAATCCTCTGGCTCATCAGTTTATGTCAAATATTCGAGCATGGAAAAAGGGACACTAAATGATGGTGATAATAAAAATTTAATACATCATCATTATTTCACATCTGTTCTCCATGCAGGCATGTGTTAGACAGTTTGACTGGAATCTGGTAAGCCAGAGAGCTGTACCAGGCTCCAGCTTGGTTTCTATAACTGGATGCCCTTTGTAATGCCAACCTCTCCAGAGTATAGTGTCTTTTACATGTCACTGGTACAGGGGCCTTTTATGTAAATGATCTAGAAATAATTTTCCTTACAGTACTATTAGCAAGTGCAATGAATCCAATGATAATTTTCATATGAAATGACTTTGGATTTAATTATGCTTTCTTATGAAAGAATACATCTTTTAATTAAGAAGGAAATTTCTTTCAATTTTATCTTTGAATATTTTCAATGAAAATCTGTTTATATTTATCTTTCGTTGTTTTTTCAGAATTTATTCATCCACTTTAACATTACTGCCATTGAAGAATTAGTTCTTGGTGCTAATCTCAACCTATCAGATTTACATCGTCTTAAATGGAAAGCTGATGGAGACAATACAAGCAGTAAGTATTTAACATTTTTTTGGCATAAATTAACACTAGTTTAATTCTAATCTCAAACTATAAGATTATTAGAACCATTTGAAAATTATTATTTCTTACAGTATCTTGTTGAAATTATCAGCAAATTCAATTCATTTTTACCTAAAATTCTATCACAGTTTTATATCCAATTTCAGATCATTATTTCAAGAAGCAAGAAGGTCTTGAGATTACCTTATCACCAATGGAAATTAAAACACTGGCAGTGACAATAAGAAATTTCTTTTAAATATGACAACTCCAATCATTACTATAAGATAATTCAGTTGAAAATGTAATGGTGTAACTAACTGAAGAAAGCTGTCTTTCAGTTATTTCTTCTCTTTATTCTGCTTAACTACTTATCACCAAAATCATCAGATTGTGCAGATTGCAATTTTTTTCATTATATTTTAATTAAAATGAACAACATCTTTATACTTTTAATATGAAGAATTCAATAATTTTTTTATTTGTGTAGTATTTTTATTTTTGGGTCTCATGGAGGTAATGACCGAAACCTTTGGCATTATGTCAAGAAAACCCATTAAGTCAAGTGGAATAGCAGCCATGGCAGATACTGATGTCATGCAAATGCTGGTGGCACATTAAAGCACCCATTATATCCTCGGAGTGGTTGGTGTTAGGAAAGGCATCCAACCATAGAAAGCATGCCAAATCAGATGGGAATCTGGTGCAGTCTTCCAGCTTGCCAGCCCTGGTCATACTGTCCAACCCATACCAGCATGGACAACGGAAGCTCAGTGATGATGATATGATCATTCTAGTGTTCATTCTGAATTCAAACTCAAGCATTAAGCTGTAATACTGAATATGTAATGAAAGCTATTGTGTAGCTTGATGGTGTCCAAGATTGAGGCCAGGTTATGCATAAGTTTGGAACAAAGAAGTTGGAATATGTATGTAATACTGAGGTAATACATAATATTCTATGCTAGAATAGTGGTGGGGAAAGACATGTAACTTTCCAGTATTCTCTTTTACTTGTTTCAGTCTTCTGACTGTGGCCATGCTGGAGCACCGCCTTTAGTCGAGCAAATCGACTCCAGGACTTATTCTTTGGAAACCTAGTACTTATTCTATCGGTCTCTTTTGCCGAACCGATGTTGGGGGACAAACACAGACATACAAACACATATATACGACAGGCTTCTTTCAGTTTCCGTCTACCAAATCCACTCACAAGGCTTTGGTCGGCCCGAGGCTATAGTAGAAGACACTTGCCCAAGATGCCATGCAGTGGGACTGAACCCGGGACCATGTGGTTTGTAAGCAAGCTACTTACCACACAGCCACTCCTACGCCTATTTTTTTTTTTTGTAAAAATGTCACATTGTCATTTTTGATAAACACAATACTAGTTTTGAAAACGTGGGAAATAAAAGTATTTTGAGGCAGTAGAAAGGGAATTCTTCAAATATCAACAAGCAATATAATCAAACTTTAAGATTGATATATAAATGATATAATATATAATATGGTTAAAAAAAATAATCAACTGGACAGCTGCTAAGTTCCAATAATCGAAGTAAACATTTACAAAAGTAAATAAATAAATAAAAAATTTTTTAAATGAAGACTCAAACATTTGATATAAAAATTGATCATATTTTAATATGCAAAAATTGTAACAGTTCCATGCACAGCTGGGTAAACATGAAAATGATATAAGGATGTCATAAGCAACAGATGCTTAAATAAAGTTTAAAACTTTTAGTCCCATTAATAATAATAATAATAACTGAGTATTTGTGTGATATAAACCAGTTACATCTCCAAAGCACTTAATAATTGATTAATTTTTACAAAGAATTTGCCCTAGTAATAAATCAAATTGAGAAAAGAGCACAAGTATTTAACCTTGTGTTCAAGAGAAGACATAAAAAATAAATATTTCAGTTTATATATCACAGGTAAAGTATTTAAGATGCAATCAATGATAGACCAGTTGTCCTGTTTTGAATAATAACTAATCTAATTTTCAGATATATTTTTTAACACAAGTGAACTGTTGTGACAAATTAAGTTTAAACATCAAACTTAAGTTTAAGTGAAATATGTATTTTATACATCAGAATTATTGTTTTGAAAAAAAAGTAGCAAGTCATTGGCCAAAAAATTCATTGGTTTGTATCTTTAAATCTAAAATAGTGCATCTAAGAGTAAATAAAAATCATTTGCGTTAAAGCTCCTCGCTACAACAGCAAGGAGCTTTATGGTTATACTATAAGTGAATGTTTTTTTTTAAAACTTTCAAGTGTTGGACTCAAATCCTCCCAAGATGAAACTGGAATGATGATGGATACATGCAGTACTATGTTAGGTGTAATAAAAAATATTACCATAATTTTTCTAAGAGAGACCAATCAATCAAATATATAAAGTAACAGCTGATTCTAGGTTAGAGTTTGAGTTCATGTTTATAGTTAGAACAGTAAATATTACTGATAATTGAAAAACTGAAATGTTCCTATTCTTTTACAGGTTTCAGCCATTAGTCTAAGGTAATGCTAGGGCAGCACATTTAAGAGTATAGTCAATTCTATTAATTTTGTTTCTTGTTTGGCACTTAGATTTTCTGTTTCTTTTCACTCCTGGATTGATGAAAGGCAAAGTCAACCAGGGCAGGATTTGAACTTAAAACTCATTAAAATAGTCCTAGTGTATTGTTTAAAAAAATACCTTAGTCATAAAACAGCTATATGTTCATCTGAGGAAATTAACTTGAACACTGCAGCAGAAGAATAATCAAGTAATTAGTCTGATAGTTACTATATTGTGACATTCATCACAAAGCTTGTTTAATCAGTAAGTTGACAATCTTTCTTCTGATTTAAATAAAAATCATCACATCACAATGTCATAAATCTAAATATAGTGAACTTTGGACTTAATCTGATCTCACTTGGAAGAATCTTTTTAGTAATATATTTCAAATTAAAAATTACTGATGTTCTTATATACAATATGGCATTTAGATTATAATTTTATGCAATGATAGCATGATTATAAAACATTCAATATTTGTATAGGAAAGAAAGCCTAACAAATATAGTTTTATGATTTTTAAAAAATTATTTGATGAAAAAATATCTTTTGTAATTTGAATTTTTCTGAATTTGTTTATTTTTAGAATTTTTTTTAAATAGAAAAAGCACTTGAAAATGGATTTTTTTTTTCATATTCTACAAAAGATACTCTAAAATAATTATTCTTTTAATTATTTGCATAGTACACAAAATATGCACATATTATATAGAAGTTTTTAGATCAAGATGGCGTATTTTATAGAATAAAGAAAATAATAGACAAAAACAAAAATTAAATCAGCTCACTTCATATAGTTTGGATCAAATGTCTAGGAATTGTTCCAACATGATTAGACTGAGAAATATAGTTCTTTGTAATGCATAAAAGCAGCAATTATAAACCAGAATGCTGCACCCCATAAATTCATTAGGTAATGAGATAGGTGATTGCTTTCTATTTTCCAGTATACTGGGAATTTGCAAACAAAAACTTCGTGGCCCATATACAATACTATAGCATTCATTCCTACAACAGAAAGAAATACATAAATAAATATTAAAATTACAGTAAGTTTAAGTAATAGATTCCTATTAAGGCTTGCATTTTTTTTTAACAAGACCAAATTTTATACAAGAGAAATATAATTAATTGATTTAGTACCGGCATCAAACATATGGGGAAATGAGCTGGCAGTAACGTTAGTACGCCGGGTGAAATGCATAGCGGTATTTCGTCTGCCGTTACATTCTGAGTTCAAATTCCGCCGAGGTCAACTTTGCCTTTCATCCTTTTGGGGTCGATAAATTAAGTACCAGTTACGCACTGGGGTTGATGTAATCGACTTAATCCCTTTGTCAGTCCTTGTTTGTTCCCTCTATGTCTAGCCCCTTGTGGGCAATAAAGAAATAAGATATGGGGAAATGAGGTCAGAGTTGACAACTGAACTCAGAATGTTGAAGAAATAAATTGCTTACAGTAAACACCCATCCAATTTGAGGTTTTCTTAACCAGCTCTGGTGCCTCCATCCCCACACCAATAAGTATTATTATCTTGTTATATTGAATTATGTTCTCCAAATTCAGAGAAGAGATGGGTCAAGGTATTCTGCATACAAGAGGTAAGATGGAGAGGAGCTTCAGCTAGGGTCCTCACAGGCAAGGTACATAGGTATAAAATTTTCTGGCAAGGTAACATGGATGGAGTAGGCATACTCCTTGAGGAGAAATGGGTGGATAAAGTCATAGAGGATGTTAGGGTGTGCGATAGAGTGCTTAAGCTCAGGCTAGTCCTGAAGAATAGCTGAGACCCCCTTCGGTCATGACTGACCATGGGATTGCACCTAGAAAGTTACCCTCCAAGGCACAAGTCCGAGCAAGGTTGTTTATGGAAGACCAGCAGTCACCCATACATATCGGCCTCCCCTCTTCATGCCACCAGTGTTATCCAAGGGAAAGGCAAGGGGCTGATACAGCTTGGCACCTGTGACGTTGCAACTCATTTCTACAGCTGAGTGAATTGGAGCAACGTGAAATAAAGTGTCTTGCTCAAGAACACAACATGCAGCCCAGTCTGGGATTCGAACACACAACCTCACGATCGTAAGCTCGACGCTCTAACCACAGAGCCATGTGCCTTTACAGAACAGCACAGCTACAATTATCTCAGCCTACGCCCCACAAGCGAGACTACCAAATGATCAGAAGGACCTTCTGGGTTTGTTAATTTGCAAACTACATGGTGATCTCAGTAGTGCTGGTGGCATGTAAAGTGGTTGACATTAGGAAGGACACTCAGCTGTATAAACCATGCCAAAGCAGACACTGGAGTACAATGCAATTTTAGCTCATGCATTATATAGAAATTCCAATTAATGATGTGTAATGCATGAGCTAAAACCAAAAAACTTTCTCATCTTGGAAACTGTACGTGATGTCAAAAAAACTAATTGTATATTTGAAAACAGCATTTAAAAACTACACTAAGTACATCTTGACATATGCTTGATGAAAAATACTTGTTGACCAGTGTTATTTGTTAAGTTAAATCAAACAATTAGAATGTGTAATAAAACTAAACCAATTAGCTTGTGGGAGAATCATGATTACCATTTAAAGATATATATATATATATATATATATATATATATATCATCATCATCGTTTAACGTCTATTGTCCATGCTGGAATGGGTTGGACGGTTTCACTGGCATCTCAAGCCAGGAGGCCGCACCAGGCTCCAATCTCATCTGGCAAAGTTTCTACAGCTGGATGCCCTTCCTAACGCCAACCACTCCAAGGGTGTAGTGGGTGCTTTTTATGTGACACCAGCACAGGAGCCTGTCGGGGTGAGGGGGCTGGCATCAACCACGCTTGGATGGTGCTTCTTATGTGCCACCGGCATGGGAGCCAGTCAGGCGGTGCTGGCAATGACCCATGCATGAATGGTGCTTATTGTGTGCCACCAGCATGGGAGCTAGTCAGGCAGCACTGGCGTCAGCCACAACTACAATTTCCATTTGATTGTGGTATGATTTGATTTTGATACTATATAAATATAAATATATATATGTAGAAACTTTTTATTATTATTATAGTAACTTTTGCTTTATTTTGAGATAAAATTTGTGTGTGAAATGACTTACCTGCCCAGGTAAATGGTATTCCAGTCCAAATGTTCCCTACATCAATTGCAAGATAACAGAGAGCAAGCATGAAGAAAGCTAAGGAAGCTGCTGCAAAAATGTACGAGACAGACCTAAAAAACAAATGGAAATCTTGCTGAAAAACTTTAGAATAATTTCAGATTTATTGTTATTGATTAGCCTCAAGTCAACTCAGATTGAGAAGACCTATATTAAAAATTGTTCTGGCTTTCTAACTGAGGTCATTCTTATCAGTGGTAGGGATGTTAAATTAGAACCCTTTTCACTTAGTCCCTTGCCCCCAACATTAAATTAGACAAGTTTAAATAGAAGTGTTTTAAATTTGTTAAACTCATTCCTTCATTAGACACTATTTTAGAAAGGCTTTTGGTGCTGTCATGTCTTAATGAATATACAGAACCATGTAGCATTGAAACAAATGAGGGAGCAAGTATCTTTAGTCATAGCATCGAGTTGACCAAAACCTCGAGACTGTAATTGGGTAGATGGAAAAAGTGTTGTTTGGTGCTAGACTTAATCCATCACTCAGTTTAAATTTAACACCTGGCCTTTGACTAGAGTTTGTTGCAAGAATTCAGGCCAGATCTCTCTAATCTGAGGATAACTTCCACCCAGCAATTTTAGAAACTCTGAAAGGAATTTTAAAGTTTTTTTTAGCAACCACCAGATTACAAACCATGGAACTCTAGAGACCTTCTGCAAAGTCAAAGAACGATAGAGTGGTCTGCTTTAAGAACTTCACCTGGAGTTGTCGCACTAAGAAGAGAACATTGGTAGTATTCTCTCCTGGCAATATTGCATCTCAACTGATTCTCTTTCTAATTAGATGTGCTAATAACTTTTACTTTTGTAACTTGGTCCATTAATTTGATGCCTCTGTAGTTACTTCTTTCAAGAGCATCTCCTTTGCTTTTGTAGCAGCTGATGATGATACTGATAGATAACATCTCTCTGAATTACTTGATATACTAGGTAGTATCCTATTTCAGCAGCTATTTTTAGGATCACAGCAGCTATCCCTGACAGCATATTCTTAATGATACTTTCAACTTTATAAACTAGGTTTAATTGAAGTAGCTCATCTCTTGTGCATTTTACTTATTCGGAAATTTCTCATAGTATTACCGCTTCTTTCTCTTCATGGCATCAGTGTGAGCAATGTGCATCACTTTCATACTGTATACACTTATCACCAACAACATTTTGCTTTGCAATCTGGAGCACCTTATGCCTATGCAGAACACTGACAAACTTCTTATTTTCAGCTTCTCTCTTTGGATAGGTCTGAAAGCATCTTGCCACTTGTCATGGTCCATTATCACCAGGCAAATGATAACTGAGGAAAATTGCCAATCTTTGTTGTTGTGTCAGAATTTTGACATGGTTTCCATAACCAGGTTCCGTTCCCAGCACCAACTACTCTACAGCATGAACTGTGAGTAATTTATCATACCACCCATATCAGTGGTTGTCTGTTACTGGACTAAAGAGACTCCTCTATCCTGTATCAGCTTTTTTTTTTTAAATTCAGAGTTACTACTTTTCTTCATGGGTTGGTTGCACACTTCTTGTAGAATCAACATCTCTTCAATAAAATACTGAAACTGAGGTAAAATGATATAGTAAAAACGAAAGGTTTAAGTAAATATATACATACCAAAGATTTTTGTTGATGGGAATAACTCCCCCATCTCGTGAAGCTTCTGTTAAGGCCAATGCAATAGCACCCTATAAAATAGAAAGATTTGTATGTCAGATAAAACACACAGTTTCTATTTTTCTTTTGTTTGTTACTTGTTTATAGATGTTTATCAGAAACAATAAATGAATTTTAAGTTTGCATCGAGCACTGAAACTTCGTAACAATACACATACACACACAAGTATAGAAATATAACAAAAGGGTGGAGGATATCAAACTTTAATAGTAGTCGATCACAACATTTGTTTCTGCACTACACACCAGCTTTAAATTGCAGAGTTTATAATCTATTCATAAACCATTATAAAAGATCATTCTTTAAAGTTATTCACATGTGTATCTGGCCCTGGTATATATCCTACTGATAACATGTGGTAGCCAAATACCAAAACAAGATATGTATGTGTGTGTGTGTGTGTGTATATTTATATATATATATATTTATATTATTCTTAAACAAAAATGTTGCTGACAGTGACTTCAAAGTTTTGGCCAGCTAAGCCATTGTTGAACTGCTGACAATGGCTTAGCTAGCTGAAACTGAGTCACTGTCAACAACATCCCTGTTTAAAAATAATAAATTTGTACTCTACAAATATATAGTGTAACCCATCAAATTAATATGAAAAAAAAAACAGAAAAAAAAAGGAAAGAAAAACATCCTGAAATACAACAATATCTGTTTCAACACAGTTTCACATCAGGAATATTGCAACACAAATTGATAAATGTAATAATGTAAAATTGTCTTAATTATAATTGAACATAAAAACAAACATGAATATATATATATATATATATATATGTAGAATATGAAGTCATGAAGTATGAGATGAATATATTTATTTCACCAGTTTATATCTATATGTATGGAATACAATAATTAATAAAAAGGTTTTCTATAGAAGGGAAGAAAGGAGATTTAGTAAGATATATACATTAATATTTCGAAGATGACTTTTTGTATGTATATATTGGAGTTGAAGAATTGATGTAACCACAATATTCTATGGATCTGAAGAGCTAGCTTTCTATACCTGTATTAGCTTGTAAAATGTACAATCGTACTATGTAACTTATAACATACACTAATGTAGTGCAGGCATTAAAAAATTACTTTTCCATGATATTGACTGCGAAATGATTGTAATCTTATGGATATCAAACTAGTGAAATAAATACATTCATCTCATACCTCTCGACTTTATTCTCCTTGTGAAATAATCATTACTGGTTGGATTTACTGGATTTCAATATTACACCCTTATGTTTTGGTTTACTATTTGGTTCATAGCCTGGTCCGCAAAAGGAGCTTTTTTATGAGTACCACCAGATTAAATAAATCATATTTAATTAGCAATAATGAAATAATCAAGCAAAGCTCAAATAATGCATGAATCGGATTTGCAAAAGGATTCCAGAAAAAAAATTATATTTATTATATTTGTAATCAATTAGCAACTTCATCATTCCCCTTTTTCTTACAAAAACTAATTGATAAAAGGTTTCAAGCTCTCTTTAATGTACTCCTATTTTACCACAAACACTTGTCATATCCTTTGTTTACAATGAATTTCTTCGGACTATAATTATTATCTGTTCATGTTTATGATACAGATGTTACAAGTATATATGGTATGTCCCATGCTCCTCTCGCCATCATCTATTCTTAGCACTGAGTCTATCATCTATCAGTAACTGTCGGTTGCAATGAGGAACTGTGAACCAATTTATAGACTGAGGAGAGGATTTACAATCGATTGCTCCTGGGGGTCAATAAGCCCATCAACAAAGATGAACATGGCAATGTTGTCTCCTCTGCCATCTGCATCATTTCATTTAATATCCGGTTTCTGCATTTAAACTGTCATTCCGTGTGTATTATCATTGTATGAACCAAGCACAAAGAAGACAAATATATACTATCATCATCATCATTAGTTCAACATCCACTTTTCCATGTTTACCAGGGTCAAACAGAATTTTGTCAAGGAAGATTTTCTGTGGCTGGATGCTTTTCTTGCCACCAACCCTCACCTGTTTTCATGCAAGGTTAATATTTCTTTATGACAAGACACAAGACTGGAAACAAAGGACAGTTTATATAATGATGACATTCACTCACAACTACCACACCATGTCAACTACAACAACATTCAGATCATAACGATTTACTTGCATGGAGATGAAAAATACTTTGAAATGGTTATGTCAACTTCTGTGTGTGCTTACACTGAAGAAAAAAAGTGATTCATCACCTGTTAGGTCTAAATTGGAAAGAATTATCTTGAGCAATCCAAAACATGACAAAATATATAATATTGCATGTATATGGTGAGAGGCAGCCTTATAAAAGCAATAAACATAAATTAAACTTTTATGATAGTAAATACATTATCAGCATTATTTTAACAGCCACTTAATCCTTGATGCTCTAGATAAGGGCTTGGACTTTACACAACAAGAAACTAATTATTTGAATGGAATAAATAAAACAGTAGAATCAATAAAGTAATTGTAACTCACTATAACAACACCCCAGATAAAAAATCGTTTCACTCTTTCTGAATGCATCCGAAACATAAGAAATATTTTTCCTGCCTGAAAGGAAAAAAAAAATCCTATAAATTATAAAAATCAAATCATGAAACTGTCTCAAATTCCTTTCTTGTTTGCTTCAACATTATGAAAGAAACAATAATAAAACATATCTAGAAAACATTATGGTATCCCATTCCCTTCTAAACATGAGCAGCACTGAACTGGAACCCTCAAGATCATGACAAATGTCTGCCCTCCCCAACACTGTGGATCTCTCTTGATAAACACACATCTTCAACATAGCTGAAACTGCATCACAATGACTAGTCTTTCTTTTAAAGCCAGAAAATACTTCAGCCTCCAACAACTACTAACTCTCTATAAAGCTCGGGTGACACCACAATGGTGTACTGCTCATACATTTAACATGTTGTATCTGGTGTAGCCACAGAATCCAAAACTGCATCCAAAGAAAGGCCACTTGACTGATTGGCATAAAGCCACTCACCAACTAACATTAATTTCTAGCCCACAGGAATGCAATCTCTTCTCTCTGACTCTTTACAAAAGAGCCTAGAATACAACAGAGGACTATGTAGTATCATCAGAATATTTGTGTCATTTCCATTCAGTTACATGTATTTCTTCTTGTTATCCATATTGACCTCATCTCCATTTATTTAGGTGACATGGATGGTCAAGTATAAAGTAGACTTTCTGTCATAGGCATTTGTCAGAGAACTAACAGTGATTTGACTTACTACTATAAATGAAAAATTCATGAAGCAGCAGCTACAGGATCATAAAGAAGTGGATATAATACTGATTGAACTCTTAGTTATATTTCTAATGAGATAAACAACTTGTGTTTTTGAATCAGTTTTGAAAATAACCAAGAATTTGGTGGTGTTTAGTAAAATAACATATCAGGCTACTGTTTGAAACATAACATATTCCAGACACTAAAAAAAAATCCTGTTTCATTTCATAGAACTAAAAGTGGCCCCAGGTTATTATTAAAAGAGTTAAAAATTTATCTCATTTGGTAGTGAAGGAAGGTTAGATATGTCAAGAGAGTCAACAAGATGTTTAGAGACAAGAGGTAATAGAGATTGATTGATGTAGATATTACTACAGATATCATTTTCCTAACAGTGCATTACAATAAATAAATAAAATATCTTTTAATCATAAACTGATACAAACCTGTAATCCAAGGAAACAAATAACACATGTTGTAAGGGTGCCAAGAAGTCCTTCTGGATCAAATGGTTCATGAGTATGATACATCTCCTATTAAGAATAAACTAGAGCTGAGTATGCTTAATTGTGTTTTGTGGACATAACTGGAATTCAATTGTCCAAATTGGAATAATTTAGACAGTAAAAAATATGAAGAAAGAATATCAAAGCTAAAATCTTAAGATTATTTTAAAATTATTTAAATATTTTTTATTGAAGTCTGTCAAAAGAGATGGTCAAAATCTTTTGAACAAATAAAAAAAAAATTGTTTAATGAAATTTATATTTCTAATGTCTTTAGTAAGACAGGTAAGTAAGCTACTGTAGAAAAACAATAATATTTTATACAATATCATCATCATCATCGTTGTGTTTGTTTAACGTCTGCTTTACAATAGTAAATCTAATTTAAATATAAAAAAATATGATGAGTGTCTAGGTGCATGCATAGCTGTATAGTTTTGAAGTTTGCTTCCCAAACACATGGTTTCAGGTTCAGTCCTACTGTGTGGCACCTTGAGCAACTGTCTTCTACTATGTCTCATGCCTACCAAAGCCTTGGGAATGGATTTGGTAAATGGAAACCGAAAGAAGCCTGTTTGTGTGTGTGTCACCTTGTTTTGATATTGTGATTGTTGTAAATGAATATCATTTCATTTCTACTATTTTGGGAAAACATGCTTGGCTACCGGGAAACTTGCTTTACTAGGAACTAGGTAAGGCCTCCTGGCAATAGGATAGAAATCTGACGATAGAAAATCTGCTTCAATAAACTTTCTCAAACCCATGCAAGCATGGAAAAGTGAACATTAAACAATGATGATCAATATCAAAGTAATGCATTAATGTGGTAAAATCTATGTATTAGAAAGCTGAGAGTCAATACTAAAGGAGAAAAAACTAGTACAAACAAAAGCTCTTAAATGAACTTATTAGATTATTAGTTCACAAAACAAGAATTTAGAATTTACAAACAATGAGGGGAAAAATGAGAAGAAATTGACCAATCTGAATTCAAGTGAAAGATTTAAAAATTGAAAGAGACCCAGGTATTTTTAGAGAAAAATTTAGTGGAATATGATGTCCAGTATCCAATGGAGAAAGTAATCAAATAAGTTAAAACCATATATATGTAATGTAGTAAATTGAAAAGAGTCCTCACAAAAATGTTTTATTGGAATTATCTCCTTTGTTGGACTGGTTTTTTTTCTTAGGATTTTAAAAACATACAATCGTTTGGATAATTTAAGCTGACAGAAGTTTTCAACTCATTAAATTACATATGTGACACCCTACTGTACTAGTATTTTCTTCAGCCATATCATCATCAGCAACATTTTAATGTCTACTTTCCCATGATTGCATGGGTCAGATGGATTCATTGAAGCAGATTTTCTACAGCCAGATGCCCTTCCTGTTGTCAATCCTCATCTACTGTCAAGTAAGGTAATATAAACCCACGACCAGATATGTTCTCACAGAATGTTAGAAATGGATGACACTACTTGTATGGCAACATTTACAACTATACATTCATAGAGCTAGAAAGATTGAGAGACACAAATCAATCTGGAAAAGGAAGATATAGAAGATTAAATATCCTTCAATCAGTCAGAGTGTTAGAGAATCTGTAACTGGTGGAAAATTCCAGCCAGACCAAGGGCAGCATGGTGATGGAACAGGGAAGTAGTCAGAACCATAAAAGTGAAGAGTCAGGCTGGAAGATTTGTAAGAATGGGAACAACAGAGAACTTTACCAGGTAGCTAGAAGAGAAGCTTGGAGATAGCTCTATTTAAGAAGGGGAGAAGCAGGACCCTCCCACCCAATAAAACAACAGGTTTTTCAATGTTCTATGGCAAGAGATCTGAAGGCATGAGGTGTTCAAGATTGCAAAGCAGTATATCAGAGAAAACTGAGACATAGCAGGAGAGAAGTGTGTGTAGTAGGATATGGGTACACTTGCACTTTGTGATTCTGTAAAGAGGCATGGAAGTGAGTCTTATCAACATCATCATCGTTATCTAATGTCTGTTTGCAGCGCTGGCACAAGCTGAACAATTTCAGTAGAGCAAACAAATCAGAGGGCTACATCAAGCTTTAATGTCTGTTTTGGCATGGTTTCCATGGTTGGATGTGCTAATACCAACCATTTCACAGTGTCCTGGATCCTTTTTCTGGTACTAACACTGGTGAGGTCATCTAATAACTTTAAGGCAAAACTCCCTCCCCAACTAAGGTTGGGTGTGTAGTATTGAGGGAGGTGGCTTTGTGCCAGGTAGTGAGAAGTGTGACAGAGGGATAGAAACAGGTGTTATGCTGTAGAGGACATACATGGTTATCCCAGTTGGAAAAGGAGAGAAAATGGTAGTGGTATCATGGCATACCCTCAAGTTACAGGAAGGTGAACGTGGTCTGGAGGATTGGATAGGGTGGATGGGTAGGTGAATAGCAGATGAATAGAGATGGAAATAGAAATGAATTAGTGAATGGTAAACATAGGGGGTGAAGTGGAGAGGTGGTCACTGGTGAATATCAGTCCAATCTAAATGTATGACTAGATGTAAAATATTAGGAATTGTGTATGTTGATAATAGTAGAGAAATACAGAAATACCATAAATGTTCCTCTTTGATACATGTGTGAACTTCCAAACACTGTTCTATCAATATAGCCAGCTGCACCACCTGTACAATTCTTGTATTTACCATCATCACTTATTCCACCAGGACCTAGGTAACCACTGCATAAAATTTTTTAAAAAATAGTAAAGAACATGTATTCAACAAAGGATGAACAAATATAAATCACCCTGTAAGATATAGATTCATTTAAAACACTGATGCAAGAATCAACTTGATTAATATCTGAAGTAACAGTCTGATTACTTTTTCTGCCAATATTTCTGCCAAAAAATTTTGAAAATATTCTTGAAAAGATGGCGTAACTAATTAATATGTATAATTGTTATTTCACTTCAATTTCTATTTGATGCTTTAATCCTTGATATAGAATTAAATAATATGGAGAAATGTATAAAAAAAAAAAATCACAAAATACTTTCATAGTGCTAGTAACAACACCAACTCATGTGAAGACCAAACAATTAAGTTACTTTAATTCCCAGTTATTAATCAATATCTATGAAGAGTCTTCATATTCAAGCCAGATTTGTAAATGAATTTTAACATTTTATATATAACAAAATTATTTCTAAAAATATTGTATTAATATTAGTCATCTAATTCAGATACTGAACTACATAAACTACAACAATCTCTTCTTATGAACACAGTTTTATGGAACAAGTCAAAAGAATTTCTTTAAGTTAAACTTACGTTGGACAGCCCGGTACTGGTAAACAGAATGTCACACAAAGATAGATAATCAGTAGACTTAACGCAACAACCCAGTCAAGCCAATAATTAACAAGATCTTGGATTGGACTCCACCAAACAAACTGAAATATTTAAAAAAAAATCATATATCTATATATTAAAGAAAATTGTTTTCATAATGCATTATCAGATATTTTAGCTATAAAAGTAAAGACCCCCTTTGGTCATGAATGACCATGGGATTAACCTAGGAAGTTCCCTTGCTGAGGTACAAGTCTGGGCAAGGTTGTTTATGGAAGACCAGCAGTCACCCATGCATACCAGCCTCCCCTCTCCATACCACCAATGTTATCGAAGGGAAAGGCAAGGGCCGATACAACTTGGCACCAGTGATGTCACAACTCATTTTTACAGATGAATGAACTGGAGCAACATGAAATAAAGTGTCTTGCTCAAGAACACAACACATAGCCTGGTCTGGAAATCGAACTCACTACCTCATGATTGTGAGCCCGATGCTCTAACCACTAAGCCACGTGCTTTCACATATATTAGTTATAACATAAAACACAAAATTATACAGGCTGGCCAAAATACACATGTATGGTATTCATCATCATCCTCCTATTATATATTAAATTTTTTTCATGATATATAAATGATATTAATAACCGTATTAAATTTATTCCAAATGTCAGAATGCAATGTTTCTTAATGACAAGTAGTTCATTTAATTTCAATGACAAATTCTAAATTTTCTTTTTCTTTCTTAGACTTAAATATAGACTAAGAGAACAGTTAACAATAAAGGATATGAAATCTTAGCGACATCTGGGAATGAGCCTTGCTTGATAAGTACAAAGAAAGCTGATATGAAATCAGTATGGTGTACTCAGCATAAACACAATAAAGATGAAAATTAGGAAGAAATCAAGACTTTAAATGCGTTCAATATACAAGAACAATTAGCAGTGGTAAAGTCATGAAATGAAATCCATAAACTACTTAAAAGGCTAACAAGTGGTAGACACCTCACCTTACACACACACACAAATTATTATTTTTAGTTGTTCTGTGGAAGAGCGGGTAGTGTTTATGACCTTTGCATGTCCTCATTAGATAACTTAATTAGTGCTGGGAGTAGTTGAAATGAGAGTATAATAACAAGTGGGAGAAAAAGAGATTTAGCTAGCAGTTACCTCTGTTGGAAAATATATAATAAAAAAAAATTGAGTTCATAATTAAATGTTGACTTTGAATATTTACTTCCTAGTCTCTTCTAACTCCATAAACTCAACTGGCATTTGAAAACAAAATATTTTACCATGAAAAATAGTAACAGTTTCTGTCTACAAAATCCACTCACAAGGCTTTAATCAGTTCTGATGTCACCAAATCAGAAACTGAAGTATAAACAAAAATATCTCCACTTTAATTATAGTGATCTACATTTTGATGGCAAATGACAAATTTTAAAATTAAGTCATTTAATGTACATTTAAAAACAATTTTTACATGGTGTTTGACAGTGGCTAAATGTAAAAAAAAGTCTTAAAAAATCAAATAAGGTGAGAAACATTACATCAATTTTATGTACAAATAACAGAAATGAAATAATTATAGCTTATAAACTGTTGATAATTCAAATAATTTACTTGATGGCTGTCTGCTGGTCGGGCAGAAAACATATGTGTTACAGATACAATAAAGTAAGTTACAGCAATGCGTTGAAGCACTCCAGGAATACGGATATCTTTCAATTCAATATCTGGAGAAAAGAAAAACAAAATTAATAATCAGCATTATAACAATACCTACTGAACAAAAAAACAGGCCCTATAATTAACTTTATATCACAATCATCATCAATAACATTATCAACATCATGATATTGTCATCATTAATATTATGACTATCATTATTGTTAATTATTATATCATCATCATTTGACGTCTATTTTCCATGCTGGTATGGGTTGGACAGTATGACAGGAGCTAGCCAGATGGAGAACTGCCCAGGATCCAGTTGTTTATTTTGGTATGGCTTCTATGGTTGGATGCCCTTCCTAATGCCAACCATTTCAGAGTGTACTGAGTGCTTTTCACATTGCATCAGTATGGGTGCTTTTACGTGGAACAGGTGGTTTTACATGGTACAAGCACAGACACTATTATGTGATGCCAACACGAGTGCTTTGTAATATGGTACTAGCACCATCTATTCCTCAAGACAAGGACCTCTTGGCTGAGAGAAGAATACAGATGCTAGGAGAATAAAGAGTAGAAAGGGATAAAGTATGAGACAAAAAGACCTTTTGCTGTAGAGAAGCTGTATGATTACTCACATTTTAGAAGGAGAGTAGAGTTGGAAAGTGATATACATGATAAGGGTCAGCATGGACCTTTAAGATATAAGGTGAGGAGAAATGAAGATGGAAAGGGTGCCAGGAGTGAGTGGGGGAATCGAGGTCAGGTAGTACAGGGTAGCAGAAAAATAAGGATGATACAGTAAATAGGGGGCTCTACACAAATAGCTCAAAATATCTTTATCCCAATTTGTCATATCCTTCCCTACTTTATCAATCAAAGTTTGGTATGACCAGATCAAACTCACTGAAGTTTAATTTTCATTTGTCCCTATTCTCAAAAAGATTTGCTCCATGACACTTCTTCAAAATTCATTACAGCTTTCAAATAAAACAAGTACAACTCTGTACTTTGCTTCATTTTCCTACCAAAAACATTACATAGTTCTAGATTGAAGCCCTTTCAGAACACACCTAGGCACATATATCTGTCATATATGAAGTGAATCCTCTTTTCAGCACCATTTAGAAATTACTTGCCTTCTATCTCAATTGCATATTTATTACAATAAACAAGTAGTTAAGTACAGTATTTCATAAGAAGAAGGAGGTGCAATGGCCCAGTGGTTAGGGCAGCGGACTCGCGGTCATAGGATCGCGGTTTCGATTCCCAGACCGGGCGTTGTGAGTGTTTATTGAGCGAAAACACCTAAAGCTCCACGAGGCTCCGGCAGGGGATGGTGGCGAACCCTGCTGTACTCTTCCACCACAACTTTCTCTCACTCTTACTTCCTGTTTCCGTTGTGCCTGTAATTCAAAGGGTCAGCCTTGTCACACTGTGTCACGCTGAATCTCCCCAAGAACTACGTTTAGGGTACACATGTCTGTGGAGTGCTCAGCCACTTGCACGTTAATTTCACGAGCAGGCTGTTCCGTTGATCGGATCAACAGGAACCCTCGACGTCGTAAGCGACGGAGTGCCAACAACAACCAAAATTCATAAGAAGATACTTTGCAGGAGCAGTTCTGAAAAATGGTAACTAAATGTTAACAGCCATTGTTAACTAGTTACTTTGTACAATAGTTCAAACAACAGCTATAATTAGACTATAACAAATGAGAACAATGTAATCTATACTCTTCAGAACTTGATCTGTCATCATGGAATTTCTATGATGCCCAAACATTTAAAACTTTAATTTAACCAATGTTAATCAGCTTATTAAAAATGGTACAATACTTTGAATCTACTGAACATGTCTTTACACTGAACAAAACATTTTTCAAAAGTAAGATCCTACAACACTGAATAGATAGGAAATGTTAATAACAAACCAGATTAAATGAACTTTTTTAATCAAACACCTAATGAATCTTAATCTGGAAATAATATAGAATATAATGTAAAAAAAAAAAATTGTAGATTAAATAAAAAAATTAAGCTGATAACAATTAATTGTATAAAAACAGAAGTATTATTAAGTAAATAAAACTTACTCGGTTTGTTAATAGTGTTGATTATTATGCCAAAGAAAAACAACACAACTGTTCTCCAAACTATCTTTGCTATAATTGTCTGTTTTTTAAGCTCTTTCCGCATCATGCTTCGAAAACTATATGCCATAGATGTTCCCATGATGAAGACAAACCTGAAATTAAATAGATTTACAATACAGAATGGAGTAAAAGAAAGTTTCATTTATTAAACTGCTGATTTTTGAACATTTTTTTTCTTTTCTGTTTTTTTTCCCAATAAACTTCATGTCCTTTTCCATAAAATCCAAAGATAACGTTCATGTAAACATCATCATCATCATCGTTTAACATCCGCTTTCCATGCTTGCATGGGTTGGACGATTTGACTGAAGACTGGTGAACCAGGTGGCTACACCAGGCTCCAATCTGATTTGGCAGTTTCTATAGCTGGAT
>NC_068985.1:22425603-22427784 GCF_001194135.2 Octopus bimaculoides
AGGCTCCAATCTGATTTGGCAGTTTCTATAGCTGGATGCCCTTCCTAATGCCAACCACTCCGAGAGTGTAGTGGGTGCTTTTACGTGCCACCGGCACGAAGGCCAGTCAGGCGGTACTGGCAACGGCCATGCTCGAAATGGTGTATTTTATGTGCCTAAAGTATAATTATTGGTATTTTATGGATTGTTAGATTGATGAAAGGTCATGTTGAGTTCCGAAAAATTAGAAATCAGAAACCTGAGACATTATAGTAGGTACCATAAAATATCCTGTCAGACCATGTAGTGTGCATATATGAATTTATTTGTGTGTATCCACTTTCTTATTGTAATTTAAATCAGTTTTCAATGGGCAATGTTGCTTCTACAGAGGGATTGGAGGATCAGATCATGCTCATATCTTTCGCTTTTGGCTTGGATTTTACAGCTGGATGCCTTTCCTATCACCAATCACTTTACAGAGCATACTACACTAATATTTTCAAATTCACAAAAGAATACAGAAGTTATCTTACCAAGGAAAAACTAGATCTGCAGTATTTATTCCATTCCAAGGCGAATGCTTGAAGAACCAATATTTACCGCCTCCACAATTGACAAATATCATGTTTACAATGCTAATTCTGGAGGAATATACAAATATTAATAAATAGATGCATTATTTAACCATAACTATTCAAACAAGTCAATTTGCAATAATATAATGGAACAGAATATATTATTTTGTTTTAAAAAAATAAATAAAACACAAAGGCATGGCAAAGATTTAAATTCAAGAACATTGATTCAGTATCATAATTCAGAAATAGCACTTCTTTAAAATGTTTTAGAAGATTATGCACAATGTTCTTTCATCGTAAATAAATATAAAAAATAAAATACGCAAACTGGATTTCAGTTGCTGTTCTTTAATCATGATATTACAAGTGATGAAGTGAGAATTAATAAATTATTTACCCTCGAAATGCATCAAGTGATTTTAACCTTTCCCGTACAAGTATACGGCTACGTAGGCTTTCATTGTCATCTGTGGGGTTGATGCTGTCTGGAGAGCCAAGATCCTATGAAAAAATTAATTATCAATAAGCCCAACTATAAAAAAACAAAAACAAAAAAAAACTAATAATTTCATCATTTCATCATAGTGATTAGGGTTTAGTGGTCATGATCATAAGGTCATGGATTTGATTCCTGGACCAGCATGTTCTATCCTAGAGTAAGGCACTTCATATCACATTGCTCCAGTCTATTCAGCTGAAAGTGAATATTGGCCAAGAACTGGTGCAGCCCTCTCTCCTGCCGACTGTTACATCCTCAATGTTTCACCAAATCAAGAGTGATGTGATAAGACAGTGTTAACATCTGCTAACAACTACATAGGTATCTAAAGCAATTAGCAAAATGAGGCACATGCTACTAAGTTATATTTGCTAGTGAATGATAGTTATGGTTTCAGGTTTGCTACAAGGGAGAACATACTATAAAAAAACACCCACATTTCACAAATTGAAATACATACATCATTAAATAAACAGAATGAGAGAAAATGTTGCTATCAAACACAGAAAGAAGGCCACAGATTTTCTAGAAAAAGTAGTCACCAACAGTATTGACTCCAGTATGTGACCGGTATTTATTTCATTGGTCTTAGAAAGATGAAAGCTGGAGTCAAGTGTGACAGGATTTGAAACCAGAATATAAAGGGACTTCAGTTAATTCTGCAAGGTGTTTTATCTGTGGTAGTTATGGTAATATAAATTCCTGAAGCAAGTAAGGAGAGTCAATGAAAATTTAAAGTAAGAGGTTTCATAAACTTACTGCTTCGATTAGTTTCTCTTGACTAAATCGTGAAATGATTCTTCTGAAGGTGACACTGCTGTAAGAAAGATAAAATGACAAAACTAATACCGATGCATCTAATGAACAGATATGGAAAAAAAAGTTGTATCATCATCATCATCATCATCGTTTAACGTCCGCCTTCCATGCTAGCATGGGTTGGACGATTTGACTGAGGACTGGTGAAACCGGATGGCAACACCAGGCTCCAATCTAATTTGGCAGAGTTTCTACAGCTGGATGCCCTTCCTAACGCCAACCACTCAGAGAGTGTAGTGGGTGCTTTTACGTGTCACCCGCACGAAAACGGCCACGCTCGAAATGGTGTCTTTTATGTGCCAC
>NC_068985.1:22428042-22431899 GCF_001194135.2 Octopus bimaculoides
TTCCCTCAACTGTTAGGGTGTGGCACTTTTTCACGCAGCTATCCTCATCCATTCTCACCACATGTCCATACCAGCGCAATCGTCTCTCTTGCACACCACAACTGATGCTTCTAATGTTCAGCTTTTCTCTCAAGATACTTACACTCTGACGGGTATTCACATTGACATTACATTCACAGTGAAACATAAATGTAAAAAGGAACATTTTTCTGTTAGGAATATTATTGCTAAAACACTGGCTAACACCAACCAACAAGCAATCTGTAGGATAGTTTGAAAACACAGTGTAAATATATATATAAAATTATATTTTGAAGAAACAAGAAGAAAATAAAATTGAAAGTAAAATAATTTAAGTTTATATAGTACAAAAGGGAAAATATATTACCTTTTGAAATAAAATGCATATCTCAGCAAGATGATTACAAATACAACAGCCATGCTGATATAAATTGCTAGAAAGACAATGAGATGTTATAAGTTACACAAAAACATTTTATTAAATCAACAAAACTATATGTGTTTATATTGTTGAAAACATAACACGTAATTTTATTTTTTTAAAAATTGTTACACTATTATACAATACTTCTTGCAAAGAGTGTCAGTAGTCATTGGACTTGCTAGGAACAGCAGCAAAATCTCCCTCAAATTGTACCCTGCCACCTTAAAAAGGAAAGGCTAGTTGAATGATGAATCCTAAATATACTATGCTTGAAAAAAAGACATGGTGGTCACAAGTGAAATGCCTTTCATCACAAGTATTCCTAATAAAAACTAACCTTGAACTAAACAGTACTTGTTTTATATATATACATATATATATTAATCATCATCACTGAACCTCCATTGTCCATGTTGGCATGAGTTGGACGGTTTGACCAGGGCTGGTAAGTTGGAAGGCTGATTTGGTATGGTTTTCTATGACTGGATGCCCAACTGACTATAGAAAATATTCTAATATTAGGGTATAGAAACCCCCATAACAGAAAAAGTGGGCATTAGTACATGTGGAAATCAAACCTGAAAGATGTGTGGGTTCAATTCGTATGTGTACTAATGCCCATTTTTTTCTATTAGGGGTTTATATACCCTAATATTTGACTTTTTTATAGTCAATATATGATGAAAGCTTACAATTATATTTACAAAATTTTCACTTGTCACTGTTTCTTAATTTATGCAGAATATGCTCACACACACACACGTATGCACATATATATGACTGTGTGGCCTAGTGGTTAGGGTGTTGCACTCACAATTGCTAGATTGTGTGTTCAATTTTCAGACTTGGCAGCATAGTGTTCTTGAGTAAAACACTTCTTTAACGTTGCTCTAGCCTACTCAGCTGTAAATGTGTAACCCTGAAATAGTATAACCTAGCTAAAACCAAAGTCTTAATTAGGAAGTCAGACAAACCACAAATCCCTTCAGGTAGATGACTCTGCTCGATTTGTAGAAAAGGTGTGGGTAGAAACTCCATAAGATGTACCCAGTTTAAGCTATGGACATATAAGAGGTGCAGCAATATCAAAGGAAGGCTAACTGGGAAGATAGTTTTTGTATGTGGCAGATGCTCAGGAGCAATAAACACAGAAAATGTGCAGAGAACACATGATAGCTTCCGTTACCTAGGTGACCAAGTCAGTAGCAAGGGTAGATGCTCTGAAAGTGTAGCTGCTAGAATAAGAATAGCCTGGGCAAAGTTCAGAGAGCTCCTGCCTCTGCTGGTGACAAAGGGCCTCTTGCTCAGAGCAAAAGGTAGACTGTATGACGCATGTGTATGAACAGCCATGCTACATGGCAGTGACTGCTGAGGATATGCATAAGCTTGAAAGGAATGAAGCCAGTAGGCTCTGCTGGATGTGTAATGTCAGTGTGCATACACGACAGAGTGCAAGCACCCTGAGAGAAAAGTTGGACTTAAGAAGCATCAGATGTGGTGTGCGAGACAGATGACTGCGCTGGTATGGCCATGTGTTGCCAATGGCTGAAGGCAGCTGTGTGAAAAAATGTCACACACTAACAGTTGAGGGAACCTGTGGAAGAGGTAGATGCAGGAAGACCTGGGATGAGGTGGTGAAGTACGACCTTTGAACATTGGGCCTCAACGAGGCAATGACTAGTGACTGAGACCTTTGGAGGTATGCTGTACCTGAGAAGACCCGACAAACCAATTGAGACCATAACCTGTGGCCTATGCCAGTGGTGTATAACCAGCCTACTTATGAGTACCCTTGCAAAGACTTGTTGAAGCAAGTGAAATCAAAATCGCTGACGTGGCCAATGACAGTACTGCCTGATTGGCACTCATGCCAGTGGAACGTTAAAAGCACCATCTGAGCATGATAGGTGCCAGGGCCGCTGACTGGCTCCCGTGCCAGTGGCACATAAAAAGCACCATTCGAGTGTCATCGTTGCCAGCGTCACTTTACTGGCACATGTGCTGGTGGTACGTGAAAAACAACATTCGAGCGTGGTTGTTGCTAGTGCTGCTGGACTGGCTCCCGTGCAGGCAGCACGTAAAAAACACCTTTTGAGCATGGTCGTTGCCAGTACCACCTGACTGGCACTCATGCCAGTGGCACATAAAAGCACCCACTACACTCTCAGAGTGGTTGGCATTAGGAAGGGCATCCAGCTGTAGAAACTTAGCCAGATCAGACTGGAGCCTGGTGCAGCCTTCTGGCTTGCCAGTCCTCAGTCAAACCGTCCAATCCATGCCAGCATGGAAAGTGGATGTTAAACGACGATGATGATGTGAGAATAAAGCACTAAATATTGATTGAATTTATAATATCATGGTGAAGAATGTAACAGCTAATAAATAAAAATAAAGGAACACTAGTGTGAAAATCTCAAACTATACAAAAGAATATCAACGAAAGTTTGCAACCAAAATGTTGAGAGAAGATTGCTGTCATCAATATTATTTTGTTAATTAGAACAGTGGCCTGGCAGAATAGTTAGCATGAAGAATAGAATTACAACAGGTTGTATCATTTTATTTACATTCATTTGTAGATAACAAGAGACACAGAAAAAGACTGATTTCTCAACACAAATATAAATATGAAAGAAGTCATAAAAGATTGATAAGAATATATTTGTAAATTTTGCTTTGAATTTCAATTCATTACAGAGGTATATTAACAAAAGAAGAAAATACAAAATTATAAGTGAAGGAGATACATACGGATAAAAACATCACTAGGATCGTTTGTCAGTTCCTGAGAACATTGGGTTCTGTTGTAAATCAACAAGTTGTAAATACCATTCTCTTTAAAATGGAATGTAGTTTCCCTAAAATTGAAAATAAGAAAGTATGTATTTGTGTGTGTGTATATATCTATATATATAAAAAATTTTTTCGGAATGAGATAAAAAAACCCAAGGCTGTGAAGATTTCAGAACATTTATAAATAGGTCTTACAGCTGTTTCCAGGATATTTATTATATCCCTTCATCGGAGACGGCGTGAGAAGATGGTTAAGCAATAGTTAATTTAGATAAGAAATGAAATAGAGAGTGAAGTGGAGGAATGAAAATAGATGCGAGATATGCAGGGATATTGCATTTGTAGATCCATTATTTATATACACACATGCTGATATATGACCTATGTTGGACTCCTTATTCACATAATCACTGAACCTGGAGCTTAACTATGGTCTATCCATAGCACTTACTCAGCATTACCTGACACCTTTGGGTCTTATTGACACCATTACCGCTTATAACCTCTCTGTCACTGTGTATGTATGTGTATGTGTGTGTGTGTGTATATATATATATATATATATCATCATCATCATCGTTTAACGTCCGCTTTCCATGCTAGCATGGGTTGGACGATT
>NC_068985.1:22432607-22447633 GCF_001194135.2 Octopus bimaculoides
TATTCTTATTCTAGCAGCTACACTTTCAGCGCACCCACCCCCACTACTAACTTGGTCGCCCAGATAGCGGAAGCTATCAACTACCTCTAGTTTTTCACCCTGGAATGAGATAGAAGTTGTTTCCTGTTTGTTTGCAGTCTTTATTGCACCTGAACATCTGCCACAAACAAAAACTAACTTGCTAGTTAACCTGCCTTTGATGTTGCTATATATATATATATATATATATATATTTTCATATGTATGCATTACATGCATATGTGTATGTTTTATCTATCTATCCACATGCACACAAGTCAAAAACTTGGCTCAATGGGTGATTATCTGACTACACCAAAACAAATCAATCTCCTGATGACACCACATCTGCAATAGTTCAAGCATACTAAAAGAAGGCTACTTAATGCTGGAAGTTACATGATTGCATGGTCTCCTCATGGTTTGCCCTCTCTGCAATTACATAGGACTTGCACCAGATGTCCTCATGTACCACACATCTGATAGTGGACCTCATCGCATTGATCCATTTGTGATGGCTCACGACGACCCACAAGACCTGTTAATGGTAATGCCCTGGACTTGCTGGTTAAACTCCGCTATCCTGATGATGCCTGACCATTGACAATGTTCTTTGTCTTGGGCACAAATGACACATTCTCAGCAGAATCCTCCAGATATTTTATAACTCTGCACACAAAAGGATTTTGCTATAATCAAGAAACTGGCAAACACCAAGTCACTGTAGTTGGCAGCTCTGAACATGCTATAACAGATCATTTCTTGTGTCAGATGGGAATCTGTATTGTCAATGCTACTGATACACCTGAACAATTCAAAAATTATTTTTGGTGCATGTTGTATATCACAAATGAAGTTCTTTATTTTAAGTGGTTTAACTATGTTCCTCTGAACAGGTAACCCTTGGACTTATTCTATCTACCAGTGTGTGTTCATACACATACATACAAACACATATACACATACCACTCGTAATTCAAAACATGTTGAAATCTAAAATGACAAAAATAAAAGAAGATCAATTACTATATCTCTTAATGCTGTCTTTCTCAGAAAAGTAATAAAACAATAAGAAAATGTACACCTACAAATGACACAAATAACAGGGATTGGGGGGATGGAGTGTGTGTGTGTGTGGGGGGTAGTAGATTTATTTGTTCTATCAATATTCTTTATCGTTTTTATTTCAAATGAGTAAAATGAAACATCTGCATATGTTCTTGAAACCTGTCTTTCTAGCCACATATTATTTATCTATATTGGCAAATCATCATCATCATCATTGTTTAACATCCGCTTTCCATGCTGGTATAGATGGGACAGTTTGACATGGAGCTGGCTAGCAGGGAGCTGTCCAGACTCCAGCTGTCTGCTGTGGCATGGTTTCAATGGCTGGATACCCTTCCTAACGCCAAACATTTAGCAGAGTGTGGTGGGTGCTTTTTACATGCCACTGACACATGTCCATTTACGCAGCACCAGCACCGGAAAGAACAAGCCTGTATGTGTGGAAGATAGTGATTTTACTTAGCTTGATGTGTCTTCAAATTGCTACATCTCTCAGTCCCTTGTTATTTCCTCAGTGAGGCCCAGTGTCTGAAGATCCTTTCTCACCATCTTGTCCCACAACTTCCCTCCACAATTAGAGCTCAGGACTTCTTTATGCAACTATCCTCATTCATACACATCACATGATCAAACCAGTGGAGTCTTCTTTCGTTGCACACAATATCTGATGCCTCTTATACCCAGTTTCCCGCTTAAATCATTTACACTGTTGTGCATGCACACAGACATTACCCATCCATAAAAAAAAAAAGCTTACTAATTAACAAGACAAATTAGAAATACATGCTGCATGTACTTACTGACATAAATCTCCTTCCTCATCCTTAATCTTAAAGTGTACAGGCCATCGAGAATCCACTCTCAAATAACATGTGGCTCCAGGGTTGATGCGGGCAGTTAATCGTAGTTTACACTGAAAAATCACAACAATCAATCATTCAGTTATATTGCTATGCATAAAAATAGCATGTCCTCCTAGGTAATATTGTACGGCTTTTGTAGCAATTGCTTTCATGCTGTCTTAAATAATAAAAATTCTTGTACATGATATATAATTAAATGGTAATTACTAACAACATGGGTCTCAATTTTTCATGAGCAATAAAATTAAAAACCCAATGACATATATGACAGCGCTATTCAAGAGAAGATTTGCGTTTTCAAACTCGGAACTGAGAAAACTGATAAGGAGGATACAGGAAGCGGTCGAAAAAGCCAGCTTCTATATATGGCTGAAGCGGGAAGACCAAATATGGCTTGAAAGTCATAACATGCCTAGGTGAGACAGGCTGACACTGAAGTGGCTTTGTGCCCTCCATTGTCAGTTAAAGTTTAGACAGTGTCATGTGACAACTTGCTGGGGCTGCCTGCTGGAGCCTAGCAGCAGGTATAAAAAAGGGGAATTTGACAGGACAATCAGTCGGACACTGACACTTGTTGATGCTGCATCGAAGAGGCCAGGGAATAGAAGAAAGAAGACATGCACCCAACACCAGAGCTGAAGACACCTCTGAAAGGGGGGGCCCCGCCACGTCAAAACGGTAGAGGAGTAGGGGCCGAAACTGGACGTGGTTCCTCCTGATGATGTCTTGAGCTAACTGGATCCTATAAAGGAGCTGTTGTGGTAGCAGACCACGAAACATGGTTGAAATTCCTCCTATGAAACACAGTTGACTTAATGGCCACTGACCACTCCAACCCATACAGCTGCTACAACTACATGTCAAATCACTCACAAATCTTCACCAGAATGACACTGTAATATAAAGTTGATATGAACAAACAAAAGCGAAATACACAATAAAATAAGCATATGACAAGCCACATTCATATCCAAATTCTGTTGTGTATCTAAGTATATTCCATTGAATATAAAAAAAAAAAAGACTTGTTCAACAACGAAGAGCCTCTTAACTGTTTCTATGCAGTTGTCAGTCATTCAGAAGCATGTTAGATAATAATATTAAGTAAAATTTCTCAGTTGCCACTCTTTCATGCCACATAATTTAACTTTGCACACTAGGGTGTGCAGGATGTTTCCAAAAGAGTCAGAAGTTTAGCATATCCAGATGCAAAGGGGAAATGGATAGCCAAGTCAAAAAATTACTGAATAAACAACCACGATTCCAATATCTTCTAGCCTTTGACCAGTGAGTGATATGATGTGGCCACAAATTACTTCATGTAGGTGTTGTAGTATGTGAAGGCACATGGTTCAGTGGTAAGAGCACCGGGCTCACAATCATGAGGTAGTGAGTTCAATTCCTGGAGCAGGCCATGTGTTATGTTCTTGAGCAAGACAATTTATTTGAAATTGCTTCAGTTTACTCAACTGTAGAAATGAACTGGGTCGTCACTGGTGCCAAGCTGTATCGGCCCTTGCATTTCCCTTGGATAACATTGGTGGCATGGAGAGGGGAGACTGGTATGCATGGACGACTGCTGGTCTTCCATAAACAACCTTTCCCAGACTTGTGCCTTGGAGGGAAACTTCTAGGATCAATCTTTACCCTTTAGGTGTTGTAATGTAATTCACCATGATAAAATTGAGATACTTTTGAAGGCCATAACATAAGAATTTAAGACTGGCTGCCCATTGGAATTCCTCTATGCTGATAACTTGTTCTTATAGATGAAACTGCAGTAGAATTAGAAATGAAATTCCAAGTGTGGAAGCAAAACCTGGAATCTTAAAGGTAATTTAGCAAAGGCCAAAGTTCTAGATGGGTAAATGGCCCTGTTCTATATGTTGAAAAGGAGTAGGTACAAATTTCATATGGTGTACTCAGTACAAACTATGGTTACACAAGAGACAGTAAAATCACAAGAACAGAGAAAATAGAATTTGTCAGTAGCAGATTTGCAGGAGTGATAAATAATAGGGGCATACAGGAAATAGATGTTCTGGAATGCTTATTTCTTGAAGGTAGTGGAGGAGGATGTGCTGAAAGAATAACTGATAGAATAAGAATTCGCTAGAGAAAGTTCAGTGGACTATTACCTCTGTTAGTGACAGAAGGCCTCTCCCTCAGGTTGTATGCTGCCTGTGTATGAACAGTATGCTATATAATTGTGAAACTAGAGCTGTGAATGCAGAGGATTATGCAAAGACTAGAAAGAAATAAAACTAGCATGCTCCAAGGATGTGCACCATCAACGTGCATGTATGACAAAGTAAAAATGTGCTGAGAGAAAAATTGGGCATAAAAGGTATCAGATGTGGTGTGCAGGTGAGAAGATTGCGCTTGTATGGTTATGTGATGTGGATAGACAAAAGACAGTTGTATAAAGAAGTGCCAATCGCTAAATGTGGACAGAGTCTGTGGTAGAAGACTCGGGAATATGTAGAACAAAGTGGTGAAGACTGACCTCAAAATATTGAGCCACTCAGAGGAGATGACAATGAACTGAGTTAAATGGTGATTTACTGTGTTTGAGAAGATCCATCCATCTCAGCAGAATCAAGGTTCTGTCAAGCTTTCTCCAACAATTCATCTTCTAACACCCATTCTGCCATCATTATTCTGTGGCACCCTATTTCTTCACTTCCCCTCCATTCAACTGTTATTCTTTGCATCTAACCCATTCCCTATCTCTAATCATCTGTCACACTTTTCTCACATAGAGCACCAACTGACACATCCACCTTTTTCTACTCCTCTGTCCTATACTGTTTCTCACATCCACCTTGTACCTTAACCTTACATCTCTCTCTCACTTTCCAGATGGGCAAGGCATGTATTCACAACTTCAGCCTTACCCTGACCCTAGTTTCTTATCCCTCAATCCTATACCTCACTCAGTTAAAGGGTCTTGTCTTCCAACAAAATTCAAATTGAGAATAATAAAACTGAGCACTAACTTTCCAACATTCTGCACTTTGAGAAAAGAAAGACAATTCTGTTGTGGATTCACTTTCAATTATTATGTTGGCTGTGTTGACTTTAGGCTTGAGTGTTTCATTTCTACAGATAGAAACTTTTTCCAAAGACTCATCCTCAAGAGCAAATATACATTGACCTGGAAAAGAATTTAGGAAAAAATATATTAAAACTAGAATTAAGAAAAGAAAATAATTTGAAAATAGGTTATCAGATAATTTTCATGATGTTCTTATGGTATACTAAATTAGCAAATAGATTAATGGTTACAGAGGAATTTAAGTATTTGAACAAGATTTCCATAAAACATTTTTCATGCCCAGATATCTCCATCAGCCTTTCTCGTTTTCCTGCTGGGGTACCCATGTTATCTCCTCTTTAGCAATGTTAACTTTACACCAAATATACTGAGTGGAGAAATTTACTGACTAAGAATACTGATTTATTTTGATTATGCATAAATGGGAAGATTTTATCAAGCTGAATTTACAGGACTTGAACTCAAAATTGAGAACAAATCCAAGAACACTAAAATATTTAGTCCAATGCCTCAACCATAGGCACAGCCTTTTTTGAATGTGTACATTAAATACATAACTTATAGTTGTTTTGGAATGAAAATGTCACCCGATTCTCAATAAGCTTAATGAAATAAATTTTGAAACAAAAGCACAAAACATTTAAAACATGTGAAATCATTTACATAAACACCAAAAGTATTAATCAATATGAATAATTTATCTAGAGAATGAGACATATGTAACATCATTTTACACTATAATATTAGTTTAGATAGAGCAAAACTAATTTCCATTCAAAATCAAATGAGATACAATTAAATAAAAAAATATTCTAATGTCATCAATTTATTTCTCCAATGAATTGACAACATCAATATTATCATAGTTGATTTCACTGGTAATGTTAAGAAACACTTGGACAGATACAACAGTGTAGTCATGGTACAAGAAATGAAGAGTGATCAAGGCACTTGAATTTCAGTGATGCAAACGCTCTTATCACTTGTAACTGAAACTGGTCACTTACACTGAAGGTGGGTATGCATGCAAAAGTGATCTATAGCTGGTGAGGAATTTTATTTATTAACATAGTTTAATGGTCAGTAGTCTTAATTTGAGGATGAGAAAGAAGACTCAGAAGACAAAAAACATGTATGAGAAGGAATGCACAGAAGAACTATGCACTAAATAACCTTTGTTATGCTGATGACATTGTGCTGGTTCCTACCAGAGACTGATTGACAAAGTTAGTCTAGTCTTTAGTAATTTTCAACAGGAAGTCAGCAGCAGAAAGACCATGATCATAGCAACCACCAGGAAACCAGAGCAGCTTATATGATGATGGCAGGTAGGGGCAGGGCCACACTATCCCATGTTGACAATTTCAAGTACTGGGGCGCTACCCTTGACTAAACAGAGTACTGCAGCCAGGAAGTCAGAGCACGACTCAGTACAGAAAGATCATTTCTGAGGTCACAAATACAATATGGAGAGATTTCACTCATTAAAGCATAATTATGAAACTTCTGAAAACTTTGGTCAGTAGCATTGTATGTGTGTGAAGCGGGACTTCTTAAGGTAGCTAACAGCAAAAGGTCGAGGCGTTTGACACACCATGCTATACAGATGAGTGCTGTGGTCAGTTGGGCAGTTCCAATGATTCGGTGATTCAGTTTTGGATTAAATGGGAGCAGACTGAAATCTGGTAACAAAGGTCAGTCAACAAAAAGTAATATTTTAGCCAAGTTAACTGGATCCAGAATGTCTGTACTCACATACTCAAGTGCTGGGTGGATGGAAAATGGGTTCATAAGCAACAAAGTTGGTGTGATGACATTAAGGATTGGACAGGGATGATCTTGGCAGAGTGTACAGCTTCAGAACCAAACTGCAGGGTGTGGTGAAAAATAGCAGTTGTGTCTGAATCACCAGACCCTCAGTCACCAAGATGTAAATATTCCTTCATTTAGAAGTAGAAAACTTGAATACAGTAAATAGCTAGACATTCCAAAAGGACATTTGGTCAACATTTGAGGTTGTAGTAGGGTCCCATTAGACATGAAAAATGATGTGGAATATTACAGCATAATCTGTCATAAGATCTAAGTGACAGGTCTATATAAAAAAGAAAGCTAAGACCAATATCAAATATAGAAGTTCAGTAAAAATGAGAGAGAAATAAGGTGAACATGTTCTATTGGATTTGATGTTAGTCAGCATGGCAGAGAACAAGTAGTCAAAGAGAGTAGCTGAATATAAAAACCATTATCCCAAGTGTGTAGAAGTGACTATACAAGTTGTTTGTGATGAAATAAATTGATAAATGAAAAAATAAAAATAAAAAATTAAAGTCTGGAAGAGAAAAATCAAGGAAGATTTTGTTTGTGAGATCTTGAATAAATGGGTCTTACAAGAAGTGTTAAAAGACCAAGATGTGCTTGAGGCATTTTACAGATCTGTACAATATATACCAACATGGAAAAAAACATACATTATGATGATGATAATTAATATTTACAGATGATACTAAGATATTTTTATCTGTGTAGTGTGCTGCATTGAAATTAGCCTAGTATATATTCTTAATTTAAATTTTACAAATAACTTCTATTTTATTATTTTCAGTGATATTTTTGTAGATGGTGAGATAATATACATTTTCAAGCTTCTGTGATCACATTCTACTCTTGCATCATCCAGATTTGTAACAATCATCTGGGTATTTCATTGCAAAATACCACTAACAAAGCACTCCTGCAGAATATTGCTCCTTGTCCGACTTGATATTTAACACACTACTGCCAGTTTTCAATAGAAAAAAAATTATATAAGAATGTAGGAGACAGAACAAAAGGGTTTATGTGATTTCTTTCTAAAAGATACCTAAAGCATAAATATACCAAACAAATGTAAACATACAAAAATTAACTAATCTTAATTAGTTGTATTAATTTTATTAGTGAAGGCATATCATATTCTAAGGAAATAGATTCAATGATAAAAATGGAGGAGGAGAAAGCTTACAATTATAGTAAATTAGCTTCCAGGTAACTGCTAAGTTCAGGCATGGCTATGTGGTGAGTAGTCTGGGTTCAGTCCCACTATGTGGCACCTTGAGCAAGTGTCTTCTGCTATACCCCAAGCCTGACCAAAGCTTTGTGAGTGGATTTGACAGATAGAAACTGAAAGAAGCCCATCATGTATATCTGTGTTACTCTTTCCTTGTCTAGACACTGCATGATGGTTGTAAATGAGTGTGTCTTTTCCAATCTTCCATGGAAACATGCCTGGTTGGGGGGGAAATATTACCTTATGTAACATGTGAGGGTTGGTGACAGGATGGGCATCTGACTGTAGAAAATCTGTGTCAACAAATTCTGTCAGACCCATGAAAGCAAGAAAAAGTGGATGTTAAAATGATGATGGTGATAATCATTTCAAACCCACAGGGAACAACTTTTATAAAAACTCAGTTGATATTATACTCTAAATATGTGAACAGATGAGATACAGAACAAATATATTTAGAAACTATGCCATAAAATAAAAAAAGAGGAAATTACAAAACTTGTTTCTAATTGAAGACAAAAATTTATGTAACAAAATTATAGAAATGGAAGAATATGTTAGTGGCATAGACAGGGAGCAGCAAAAACAAAAGGATAAAAGTAAATTTTAAACAGATGGACAGAATACATTGGGAAATGCTTTAGAAGTGAAGCTAAACAAACTGTGCCCTTAGAATACAAATAACCTTCAACGTATTATAATAGCTGAACCAGGAATAAAGGAAAATAGCAAACATAACGAAAGAAATATAATGAACTCACAAACATAAAATGAAATATGAAATAGCAAAAGTGATAAAGTATTTCATTAAGAATATTGGTTTCAAATTTTTGGCACAAAGCCAGCAATTTTGAGGGAGGGGATAAGTCGATTACATCAACCTTAGTTTTTAACTGGTACTTAATTCATCAATCCCAAAAAGGTGAAAAGCAAAGATGACCTTAGTAGAATTTAAACTTACTACCATTATATACTAAGAAGATATTTTAACTATTTTTTTGTTTTTTATGCATGCATGGTAGTCTCATTTTCATAAAATGTGCTCAGCAGTCCATGCTATGTAAGTAAAAATCCCAACACTTTATGGGTTAAATGTTAAGAGCAAAGACCTTTGACTCACTATAAATAGGACTGAAACTAAATTAAAGTTGAATCAAATTTATTCTACCAGCTCATTGCTGGTAGAATCATTAATCTTTCAGAGAACATTCTTAGAGGCATTTCTTCCAGTTATTTACCTTCTGAGCTTGAATCCGACCAAGATCAACTATGCCTTTCAGGGTCAATAAAATAAAGTACCAGTCAAGTACTAGGGTCAATGTAATCAACTCACCCACTCCTCACAAAATTGCTGGGCTTCTGCCAAAATTAGAAACAATTGAGTGAATATTAAACAGTGACTACATGTTTACTTATTTAGTTTGTATGACCCATGTGTTTTGATTTGACTGACTTTATCAGATCACATTCTGCAATCTGATATAGTTGTATAATAGTTATAGCTATACAGTTTACAGAATGTTGAAATTATTTTTGTTCAGATCATTTTCGTAAAAAACTCCATGATGATGTAAGAGTAAAACCAGCGACTAGCCAAATAAACTGGGAACATCAAAAGAACCCCAACATGGTCGTTTAATCAGTTAGAAATAGAAGCCAATTCTCCTACAAAGTTAACTTTACTGAATTGAAAATGTATTGTATAATATAGTCCTAGATACACAGAAGATGTAATGGTCAAGTCTGAAACACCACTTATAGGACTCCTTAATCAGAGCTGACTTAGAGTTAAACAACCAACAGAAGTCTTTAGAGTTGCATATTTTAAGTTATATATTTTGCCTAGAAGCACAAAACAGAGACACTAATAAGGTTTAAAAAACAGCAACATAATATCACAGGCAATGTCTCTCATAGTTACATCAAAATATGACAGCCTTAAAATAATTGGAGAAATGATAACAGAACTGTGCAAAAAAAAAGAAAGAAGTTAACTGATATATAACTGTAAGAACAAATTAAAACATTTCCTTTTACTCAACTGACTTACTAGATAAATATAGATAAGTCAATAAATATAATACTTTCAGGAAATGAATTGTTTCAATTAGAATCTCAATAATTATCATGAGAAGATGTTATAAAAAGGAATTAATGTATCTAGCTATGAACTAATGCAGCCCAAAACATTTTCTCAGTAACACTTGTCTTTTGTTCAATGCTCTAATGATTCTGCTAATCAACCATGTTAGAGATGAATTTTTTTTTGTTAATTTTCATATTAGTTATTGGATATTCTTTTATATATTTTGTAGATGTTAGATAAATTTTTTTATTGAAAATCAAGTTGTATACAATTTCTCTTACAAATTTTACCTGCTTGAACATGGAAACAACAAGAGAGAAAAGATGGTATAGAGACAATGAACTTGGTCAACATTGACAATACTAGACCAGCAGAGAAAACAATTATCATGAGGATGGAGACAGTTTGCACCTATTATGATGCAAATCACTTATCTCTTAACCCCTAAGCCATCTCTTTTGTACAGGCTACACTATATTCATCTTCCCTCTGAAAGGTGATGCCTGCATTATGTAGAATCATTAATGTAGTTCTCAGGGAGACTCAGCCTCATAGAATATGACAAGGCTGGTCCCTTTGAATTACAGCTACAACTCATTTTTGCCAGCTGAGTGGACTGGAGCAAGATAAACCTTCAAGTGGTTGGAAGAAAACAAAAAAATGATCTTATGTAGGGGCAGGAAAATCTTTTCAGTTGTTAGGGTCACTGTGGATGTTAATCCAGTCCTAACAGCAGCATTTGTGGGTCTCACAGATCTGGAGGCTAAGGCCCAACATAAACACCAATGTGCAGGCTGTTCTAATCAAACTGAGCGCAAGTCGAGGGCAAATACATGACGGAATAGTAATTATTTCGTCTTAGCTTTCACTGCTCATCCGAAACATGATATTTCTGCCTTATGAAATGGAACGTTTCCTTTCACTTAAAAAATGACACTCCGTCGGTTCCAATTTATCTGATCAACGAAAAAAATCGGTTTGTAAAATTAACTTGCAAGTGGCTGAGTACTCCACAGATATGCATACAATAAGGTAGTTCTCAGGGAGATTCAGCCTCACAGAATGTGACAAGGATGGCCCCTTTGAATTACAGCTGCAACTCATTTTTGCCAGCTGAGTGGACTGCAGCAAGGTGAAGTAAAGTACCTTGCTCAAAAACACAGCACGCCACAGGGAATCATACTCGTGATTTTACAATTGTGGGCCAAATACCCCTAACCACTAAGCCACGTACCTTCACTCTCTTAACCGTAGAGTAAAGGATTGAAGTGACAGAGACAGAGAAAGGAAAGCCTCAGTCATATACAATGACAATGAGACTGAAATATGATCTTTTCTAGCTTCTTTGTTTTTAACAATGAAAATGACATTTAGTAATGAATGGAGGGAAAGCCTTTCAGGTGTTTACATTTTTATTCTGAGAGTTCTAGAACGATCGACTGTTAGTTCTCTCTTCTTTCTCCCACTCCTGGTACTTATTCGCCTTCTTTCATAAGTCTTCATGTCTTTTAGTTGGGGGGGGGGAGACTGTTTTTTTTTCAGGCACGTTTAATGTTTTCTCTATAAACTACAACCCCCACTTTTTTTTTTTTCATACACAAACTAATTCGAGCAGGGTAAAAACTGTGAAAAGAGACCAGAAAAATGGGTAATATCCCTTAGAAAATGGGTTGGGGAGAAAAGTTGCCAACAGGTGGCTACACGAAATTCAACTCTATACTTTAAAGAGTATCTTCTACTGTCGCCTCAGGCCGACTAAAGCCTCGTGAGTGAATTTGGTAGACGGAAACTGAAAGAAGCTCATCATATATTTTTTTTATGCGTGTGTTTGTGTCTGTCCCCCACCACCACCATTGTTTGACAATTGATGTTGGTGTGTTTGCATCCCCGTAACTTAGCTGTTTGGCAGAAGAGACCAATAGTATAAGCAGCAGGCTTACAGGGAATAAGTCCAGGGGTCAATTTTTTGACTAAAGGGCGGTGCTCCAGCATGGCCACCATCAAATGACTGAAACAAGAATAAAAGAATACCAGAAGAACTTTCCGTACCACTAAACCAAGAAGGTTCTTTGAATATGTACAATATATTTTAAGGCTAAATAGTAATTCTGTTTATGTTTGCGTAACTGAGATATTTTGATTGGATTATAATAGTTATTGGTTTTACACTTCTTTCTATATTCTGCAATTGTCACAATATAGAAACATTTCTCATGGCACCAGCACACAATTTACAGATGCTTACATTTTTTATGTTAACTGTGAATTTTTCATAGGTCCAGCTAGTTAAAACTGAATAGAGCAGTTATTTGATTTACATTCCTTCTATATTGTCTAGTTTCGGATGAAATGAAATACTCATACTAGGCTGAAAAATGCAAGAAATGACATCCGTCTTGAATCAAGAATACAAATAGCCAAGATGAGATCACACCATAGAATATATATAACTACGTAGTTTATAAATTAATAAATTCAGAACACTGACGACTCTCTTTCTTGTACTGAAATATAACCTAGTTCATTTCACAAACAGGAACAGTATTACTGAACTTATCTATTTACACTTAATCCCTCATGGTCTCATTAAATAATGGTATTACTTTCAAGGAAAAGTTCAAACAATGATTAGAATATTTGATGGCTTATGAGGCCCACCTTTTTATTCCCTCTAAAAAAGCATCACAGAAAATCAGCCCCCACCTTATGAACACAAGGTCAAGGTTTAGGTTACTGGTCAGTGGTGGTTCAAGAAAATGTGTGCTAAAACAGAGGTACATCTTATACAAAAATTGCATTCAGAGTGTTAAAATTCATTAAAGCAGGAAGTGCATATGAAATAAGTATAACTGAAGAATGAGACTAAACAGGAAGACACAGACACAGTTTCTGTTGACTGTGCACAAGCATTGTAGGTCAAACTAGTTGTAGAGTTTTAAAATTTACAATATTCTTGTTTCTTTAACCCTTTTACTGAGGAAATCAGATATAGCCACTCAAAATTTCATTACCCTTAATTGCTGAAAGCAGTTTTATGTACCAATCAATCTTTTGCTGAGGAATGTCATGTTTGAAACTATTTTTTTTTACTGAGATATATCAAGTTTATCAAAGCAATATGACTTGCAGAAAATACCAATTCTATTTTTTGGTAGATATTTAAGATTGTTACTGAAATAACAATGAAATTTAATTTGCAGTTAAAGGATTAATTTATGTTGCCATGAAACAATAGCTTAGTCATTCAGAAAATGTCTTTTAATTCATATAGATTGAAAAAACATTTGCACATTAATATCTAATTTCATAGTAACACAATATAATAAACTTTAAACATATTTTACAGTATACCAAAATATTTAGTAAATATGCAAACTTTGCCTACCCACCCATCCATCAGCTCTCATTCTTTGTCTGTAGCTACATTATTATTTTACTGTTGTTCACTCTTTCTGTACTGCCAATCATCACCTCCTCTCTCCCAAGCCACTACTTCTATTGATATTTTTCCTCATTTTTATCACTTTTTTTCCAACTAATATCTATCATTGACTACCCTTCCATCCTTGTTCACTATTCATCTATACCCCCATCTTCTACCACACTTGAAACCTTTACTCACCCTTCCTGATCTTCCGTCCCCACTCTTCTATTCACTATGTGCCTTGAAGGTAAGCTCTGACACCACATCATTACTATATCTCTTTTTCCAGTTCCCCACCAATTATTCCCATCTACCCTTAGTCACAAACTTGTTCCTGTCCCTTTATTATACATTAACCGTTCAGCACCTAGGATAAAGCCACCTCCCTCTCTACTATAATCCCACCCAGTTAAGGGTGTTTTGTAGTCTTGTGAGTAACATGGCAATCCCACTAGTGCTGGTGCCATGAAAAAAGCACCCCACATTCACTGTAAAGTGGTTGGCATTATAAAGGCCATCCAGTTGTAGAAATAGTATTGATATAAATGCCACTGGATCTACCTCACAAATTTTTCCGTGTTTGTCAAGTATATAACAAATGAAACAGAAAAAGGAATTCATGAGATTCTTTATTAATCCCAATGATCATTTCAACCCATCTTGCAGCGATTCCTCACAGGTGAGATACTGTAAAACTGTAGTAAAACTTCAGTGCAGATGTGTCTCGTCGAGTGACTTTTCAAACAATACCTCGTTCAATAAAGTCAGTTTCCGAAGGGGTGGGGAGAGGACATTGAAACAATGATGCGACAATGCCCCACTCTAACAATTTCGAAGATAGCACCCAGAGAAAATACACAAAACACTGAAAAACTTTGGAGAGACATAAAAGAATCAATCAAAAAGCCATGAATTTGATCAAAACATCTGCAACAATATCTTAAAAGATATTTATTTATAACCTCTCAACATGAAGGAAGTCTGTTGCACGAGTTCTTCATAGAAGCAGCCAAGTTATACTTTCTTCTCCCGAATCGTTGCTATCAAATAAAGACGAACGTATGTACATGTATGTTTGCGCAATTTTTTTTCCTATTCGTTTTTTTTTTACACCTATTAGACTGTTTTTTTTTTGCTTTTTTCGTTTTGGTGACCGGGCACTAAACTAGATCTTGAAAGATGAGGGAGAAAAAAACGGATCGTGTGAAGTTTCCGACAGTCCTCTCCCCACCCCTTCGGAAAACATTTTCCCCACGAATTACATTATAATCCTAATTTGTGTCACTTAAACGGTATTTCTATAAAATTTCATTAATATATATCCATTTCCCTGAAAGTTATGAGGGAAAAATTGGATCTTGTGAAATTTCCGAAAGTCCTCTCCACACGCCCCCGTTCGTTTGCGCAAATTTTTGTTATATTTGTTGGCACTATCATGCTATTAGCTGTCAGAAGTGAAA
>NC_068985.1:22448135-22450618 GCF_001194135.2 Octopus bimaculoides
TTTACACCTAGTAGGTTTTTTTTTGTTGTTGTTTTGTTTTCGAGCAAAGAAACTTATACTCGTTTCCTCTGACCGAAAAACTTAGTGGTTATTGATATTTCAAGTTACGATAATAATCTACAACGAAAACATAAAAACACGAACAAAAAGTTCTACAAACATTGAGATGGAGGAAAAAAAAAAAACGTCTTTAGGTGTTGACAAAAGAAGATATTTTGGAGATATTTTTAAACACCCGAGATCACAAGATTATTGCATTGAGCCGCCAACATAACACTCATTGTTTCTAATCTATTAGGATGACTGCTAATCTGACATATTATTTTTCGCCTTTAAAGATTAAAACATTATCCTTTGCTGAGCAGATGCTGTTGCTTTCGTCACTACTCTCATGATAAACAGGCTTTATGATATCCGAGAGACCATGTGACATGACGTCTAACATTAATGTAAACTTCTAACAATAGAGAAAAGTTGGAAGAACTATAATATTAAAAAAGACATGAATATTTATTCATCCTTATTGTACTATCAGTCATTACCGAAACGTTCTTTGTTGTTGCTACTTACTTAGAGCAACTCAAACACCCGTTATTGCATTCAGTGTTTACCTAGTTAACACAATTTAGAGTTAACTGTCAGAAGAGAAGTAAAAGATGTTATTCCACGAACTTATGTTTATCGAATGACTGATTAAAGTTCAGATACTAACACCTAATGAACAT
This sequence comes from Octopus bimaculoides, assembly GCF_001194135.2. Lineage (NCBI taxonomy): Eukaryota > Metazoa > Mollusca > Cephalopoda > Octopoda > Octopodidae > Octopus > Octopus bimaculoides. The sequence goes on from NC_068985.1 coordinate 22,448,861, forward strand.
GAAACAAAGGAAACGAGTATAAGTTTCTTTGCTCGAAAATAACTTATAAATTTAATGTAATAACAATGAACGGCTACTTAGTTTCTCACATCTTATTAAAATGCCTTTAAACATTATCTCTTATACATTTAAAGAAATACCGGAACAATCATGGTGATATGTTTTGTTGCATTTGAACAGAGACCCTCTCCGTACTGGTGCCTGTAAATTTCTTAAGATAGGCATAAACATCTCGAAAATATTCTTCAACGGGGATGGCATACTAATTTCTTCTTTCTTCAACAACACAAAGGCAATCAGTACACACAAAGAAAACATTATCCACCGCCATCCCAACATTAACAGCTCGTAACTAGATGGCCACAAATATTCAGTGTCATCTTCACTAAGGGTCTCTCCTGACGAACACACATTCTCTATACAGCAAAGACTATATCTTAAAAGTCATTATTCTTTAGGGGCGGAAAATACTTCAGACCCTAAACAACTATAAACTGACTCTTCGAAGTCCAGGTGACATCTACAAGTGCACTACTCTCGAATTGAGGTTGAGTTGCTGCTATACACAGGCATCCTAGACCGCATTATTAAAAATAGAATCCAAGACGAAGACGTGGCTGTGAAGTAAGTTTGCTTCCAAACCGCATGATTCCTGGTTCAGTACCACTGAGTGGCACCTCGGGCAAGTGTCTTCAACTATAGCCTCGGGTTGACTAAAGCCTGGAGAGTGGATTTGGTTCACAGAGACTGAAAGAAGCCTGGCGTGTGTGAGTGCTTCTCCCCCACCCACCGCTTGACAACCGGTGTTTGTGTGTTAACGTCCCCGTAACTTAGAAGTTCAGCAAAAGAAAACTGATAGAAGTCCCAAACTTAAAAAAATAAGTACTGGGATCGATTCATACGACTTAAAATTCTTCAAGGCGGTGCCCCAGCATGGCTGCAGTTAAATGGCTGAAACGAGTAAAAGGTAAAAAGATAAACTGATTGGTATAAAATCGTTCGCCAGCAGACTTCAACCTCTAGCTTACGGACCTCTCTTCTGCCTTTCCGACTAACTACAACAGTGGCCACTATTTTTCAAAGCTCGATGGTGGTTATTATCATGTCATCTCCGTATATAGATTCGGTACTAACTGATCATCTCTGTTGCTCTTTTCACCAATATCGTGTTCGCGCATTCACCAGAGCCCCGCACCAACCATTAAATCTAAGTCATTCGTTCATAGAATATCATCCCTCGCCCTCTGAAACCCTTTCCTTGCCTGTGTTTTTTGAACCATCAATTTGGAACTGTTCAAAAAACATTAACCGTAATGAACTGATGAGTCTAGGAAGGCCAGTTAATGCTACCGGTACGGCCAAGTAAAAGAAAAAAATGGTACAAAAAAGATTCACCCAAGTGACGAGGTATGAACTCAAAACCTATGAACCAAGAAACAGAAATTTATTCAACGCTTTAATCAAATGTCAAAAGGGAGCAGTTTCTTCTATATTCAACATTACAATCCCACAACTAGTATTTAAGTTCGGGTCAGCCTGTAACGCTGAGTGTCACACACATAAGTGGGACCAAAGAAATTGTCAACTATTTTGACAACCTTATTTACCAAAAAGTGTACCACTTCCGCTTTGTACATTAAATTTTGATATTTCGTTTTACTGTCCAAAGTCGAAGAGAATTAAAACGGCAATGATCTTGGGCCCCACCATCTCTTTAAAAGGAAGAGAGAGAAAAAATAACTTGAATATAGGAGAAAA
>NC_068985.1:22450825-22452354 GCF_001194135.2 Octopus bimaculoides
AAAAAAGTCCAAGTTCTCATGAGATAAAACATTATAAAGGTCTAAAAGTGAGGATAATTAAAAGAATGTTACAATTATTCTTAAAATATATATATATATCTTGGTATTTCATTAAAAATAAAAAGACAAAGTAATAGATAACCTCAACTATAGTTGAGAAGAAAATCAGCTGTTCTCTATGACTGGTATACGAAAGTTAAAACGTTAAATAACAGACAGAATATCTAGGATTACATGATCCGATGTATTATACTTTTATTGACTGCTATTTCTAGCAGAATAAGCGAGAATGTATTTAGAGGCTCCCTAGTTGGCTCGTTTAATTATTTTGCTGGAAACTTGAAAAAAATTGTAATATTAAACGGGGGGGGGGGGTTCTTCTTTATAATAATGTTAAATAAAATTTGAGTATGAAAACTGTTACTCCTATTTTTAATACTTTGTTGCTAAACCGTGAGCAAAAAGGAGAAAACAAAGAAACCTTGTACAAGTACTAATGATAGGATATATTTTTTGCAGCTAATAATAGTTTGTTGATTGTAATGAACAAGTATTTTCGTTGTTGAATAGTAAATAGTAATATTATATATATATATATATATATATCTCGAAGGAATGCTCTCTTTCAGATATAAAGGATTAACAATATAAGGTCCTGAAATAAATGTATACTTACAGCAAATGATACACAAAAGTGAGAGTGTACGGACACTCATGCTGTCAGAACTTTCACTCAGCGTACCAGGAAGGAGATTGTTTTAAAAAACACAGCACAGCTATCAACAAGGTAAAGAATTATGACAAGGGCGTCGACACGTATTTCGGAGTATATGATGATAGCTTCCTCTGTCTCGTGAGATAACCGGAAGTAAACAAACAAGTCACATGTTTGTTAAATGATGTAGCACAAACCAGCGCGGGAACTATATAATATGGTCATCAATCCATTTGAAATAGCAATCTCATCATGCTCAAATCATGGGCTTGCTACATCGGAGATGGGGCGGTTAAACAACTGTAGTAGGTTGTTCTCATTTTTTTTTTTTTACATTAAAAAGTAGACAGCATAGGATAATTCTTCTGGGATCTTTCTGATCTTTCTTATTCGGATTACCTGATGCAATATTTATATTTTGTTTTGCTTTGTGTTTACTTCATTGGGTTTATTGGGTACGTGGTCTCTATTACCACCATATTTTTTGTATTCTCACCCCCATTAAAAAATTGGGTTATCTCCCCCGACTAAAAAAAAAATTATTTAACCCCTCAATAAAACAAAAATAAAATGAAAAAAATTAAACATCTTGTTGAATCTAATAACATTTTTATAACAAATCAGACCATACCTATTGAGGAGGCCAAAAGTCAGCAATGTGTTGAAGTATTGAATCAAAAAGATCTAACCCTTTTAATTCAATCTCTTGTCGCCACATAAACTCAATATTTTAGTGGGGAGATCACCCAATTTTTTAATGGCAATTTTTTAATGGGGGTGAGATAACCAAAAAGTACCTTTTTTTTTTTTCCAG
>NC_068985.1:22452463-22462892 GCF_001194135.2 Octopus bimaculoides
TTTTAGTGGGGAGATCACCCAATTTTTTAATGGCAATTTTTTAATGGGGGTGAGATAACCAAAAAGTACCTTTTTTTTTTTTTCAGATTGGCTCGCTAGTCTATTTTGTTTTAACAGACATGTCTATGATCAAAATCATTTCAGCTGTGACTAACTCGTCTTTAATTTCCAAACTTAGTTTACTCTAGACTAAATGTGTCCGTTTTTTTTTAAGATGATGTTTTTTAAAAGGAGATTTGGCTATTTCTTACTGGTTAAACGATTTTGTAGAGGCTCTAAGATAACGCGGGGTAGAAAGAAATAGATTGATAGGAAATGTGTAATGTTTAAAGAAGTATCGTATAAAATAAGTAAGCTCGAAGAAAGACAAACAAAACGATAAATTTCTGCCAAGTTCACTAAATGGAAATCATTGCAACAAATTTCGTTTCGCATGAGCATCATATCTGAATGCTTAATAATAGTGAGTGACAATAACATCATAGAGTGAAAGAACATGGACATATTAAATTTGTAGATACTACTGTACCATTTACCACTTTTCTGTTTTTACACTTCACCTATTTTCACTTCTAACACCTTCAACTTAACATGTAAAGCCTAAATGCAAAAATCGAAATTGTGCGATGAAGTGCGGAATTGTTTTAGAACGGTGATTGTTGGTATTCCATCGTTTATTATTTAAATCTGTATTGTTATCTCTCCGAGAAAAGTTCGATCCATATTTTGAGTATCTCAGAGTTAGCGAACCGAACGCAAAATATTCTTGAATTCTTTCGATATTTGTTCTCAAACATTCTGGCAACAAATATGTCCTTTATTTTTAAGAGAAATTGATGAAGATCAAAGGATTTTACAGCTGCTTTAAGACCAATAGTGTCAAGCCCACAATAATGCATACTCCTCTGTTGCATTATATTAAAAGACAATTATTACCATTTAAAATTTTAAAAAAAATCTATATAATATATATTAGCTAGCATGTTCTCAAAGCCGGAACCCAACAAGATTTTAGGGAATCTTATATCACAATATAAATGAAGCTTATAAATCGCAGTACTAAAAGATGTAACCTATTTCCCCTTCATTTTGTCTACACACGTCGAACCAAACGTAGTTTTTTTTCTCTCAAATATATGCACAATTTTATCAGAATGAATTCTTTTGATATGATCAATATTGCAAGGAATCTCTCCAACAAGTAATTAGTCTTCTTAAGAATTGCATGCATTTCTTTGGTTAATTTCTTTTGATGTTCTCACTCTAAGGGATCTTACTTAATAGGACTACATATATTCCATGTGGATGGGTTTTCCCACATCTCTGCTATCACTTCATGTTATTTCCTTCGTTACTGTAGGATGTATGTGTTTGTATGCAGGCGTATATACGAAAACAACGTTTGTGCGGGAACAAAATTTGCTTAACGAATGCAAACTCAGTTTTTCAGGATGTTCAAAGTGTTTTCATTGCCCCTCCTCCACAATAAAGAAAATTTCAACAGTGCCCTACAACTTCTGCACCCCATGTTCCCGAGCCTATGTTAAACAAAGCAAAAGTCAAATACTAGAGAAGCCTTCTGAAGAGTCTGCAAATTCATGAGTGACCAATTACGAAGATACATATAGAAAAGAATGTAATGATTAATAGCAATTCGAAAAAGGACAAAAAAGAAAGTGTGCAAAAACTGGAGTAAGTTAACGAGTTGTGAGTAGAAAAGCAAAAATCTGTTCGGCACATTGTCTATTGAAGTGAATCTGGAATTACAGTTATCGGCGGATGTAGGGAGGCAATATTCAACTTTAGGAAGAACTTCAGTTCTCCAAATGAAGACGCAAACCGTTTAACGTCCTTCTACTCTTCAGACGTGTTGAGCACAAAGCTACAAAAGGTGCTTCCTTTTTTAGTGATTATTTTCAAGCAAACCATGTGTGACAAAGAGTGGCTTTAGGTAATTCTGAATTCTATCTCTTGCCTAGCTGATTTGTACTTTGATAAGTCACCAGTTTTAACATATTTGGAAGATGAGTAGCAGTTATACATGTCCAAAAGTTGGTGCTCACCAGTTCCAATCATAAAGGTTGTAGATTATTTTCAAACGTCGGTTTGATCACCAATGTTAGCGTTAACAGGAAAGTTTTTGGATCTTTTTTAAAACGGGGGCCACATTTTTCATTAACGAAACACTTTGAAACTTGGAACACTGGTAGAATGTGTCATATAAAACATCTTTTTCTCTTAGTCTTCTTAAAAAAAAAAAAGAAATCCATAAGTTATTACATGTTAAAGTTGTCGTATTTCTGTAATTTCAACCAATCACTGACGTCCATTCAGCCGATATACATTAAGTGCCGACTACATAAACAAACGATTCTGAAACAATTAACCCTAACCCTAACCTTAGGGTTAGGGTTAAAGCAAATTTAAAATGAAAAAAGCAAATAAAACGAAGGTATGGAGATTAAATACGCTTTACATCGCTTAATCAGCCAAAGGAGTAAATAAAAACAAGTGAATACTTGTCAGTGATTGGTTAAAATTATCGAAATAGGACAATTTTTTACATGAAATAAATTCGAATACAAAAATATTTTTCTGTTCTATAACACAAAATAGATAAGTATACGAAGTTTGAAAGTCTTTCCGTACCAAAAACACTACGTAAAACATTAATGAAAAATGTGGCCCCCGTTTTAAAATAGATCCAAGTTTTTAAAGGAATAAGACAAATCTTTTACTTGAACATAAACATTTTAGCAAACGCTAAAAAGCTGGGTCACCGCAGACAGAGAAATCATCGGGGAAATGATATGCAAAAAATGGATCACAAGATGTTGCTTTTTGAGCATGTGTGGCATAACATTAGTTGTGCATATGTGAGAACATCGTGGACATAAGAGCATTACGTGTGTGTATGCTAGCGTGAGGTAAACTGTTATATTTATAGCAGTTCTTGTAAACTTAAGTGGCTGGGGTGAGTATGACAACGAAAACAGTGGCTGCTGCACAACCGTAGCCGGACAACAAAGTATTGTGTCAGACGATCTCTTCCCTTTCTTGAATATTAGACACTGAGAAATGATTCTCTCTCTCTCTCCACCCCTTCTTTCTTATGATAATGATTACCAAAATGAGTTCTAAAAGAAAATGGTCAAATGGACATAGCTGACCGTTTGAATGACACTAACGAATGAAATTTCCGTTACTTATGTCACGAGGTTGCTTTGGCACCATTGTCGCGGTGGCTATTTGTTAGTTTATGGACGGTGTTGACCATCGTCGTGTGGTCTAGTTGGCTGTGCGTACCCTAAATAAAGTAACACACGAACTATTAACATATTTATTGCTGGTCATGATTTACTATATTGGCTGTTTATGAATGAAAGATGTTAATAAAAAAATCGCCGACGGGAAGCCGAGAACTGCGCTGTCTGGTAGAATGCTAACTGTGGTACATCGTGTGTGAGTGTCCGAAGCAATGTCTGGCTGAGTTAGGCGTCAAACGTGTTTTATAGGGTGGAAGGGAGTGAATTTTAGATTATCCGAGGAGCCATAGCTTTGTGCTGATTGGTCGATTTATAGATCAATCACTTGAAACTGTGGTGGCTTACACGTGATCCATAACTGAATATCTTGAGGTTGGGGTTCGAATCTCTACACTAGGTTAGCAAACAAACAAGAAATAAAACATACTCTTGGGAGTTTTCCATGAATTTTCAGACATGTCAAGATTTCAGTAAACCTCGAACTCAGATTTCGAATCTTTCCAAAACTGACGTTACAGACCTGGTGTCAGTTATATATTGTCTCCAGTGGATGTTATACAATGTTGGAGATTGTGGATGAGGTACTACGAACTGTCCAGGAAGCCTTAATGTTCTTCAATATACTGGTTTTGCAGCTGCACAACTTAGGACAATCTTTAATGTCTCACGTATAGTCTGGTAAGATCACAGGAACCAAATTACACCAGTGATTGGAGTTGAGATGTGTGCAAAGGGAAGCATTCAGTTGGCGATGCAATCTCACGACCATGCCATCGTACTGAGTGTGATAAGTTGTGACAGGTCGAACGCGTTGGTGTCCAAGTAAACTGATCAAAGAAACAAAAAGTAATCGGCTCGAACCGTAGCCCGCCGACCCTATGTGATGAAAGGGTAAAGGGTAAAAACTCACTTCCTTCGGTCATAAGTTCTAAAACCAAATGGACACAGCTGACTGTTTGAATGACACTAACGAATGAAATTTCCGTTACTCATGTCACGAGGTTGCTTTGGCTTTCAAACTTAAATATTCCAGGTTCGAATTCGAGGAAGGTTATTGGTACGACTGCCGTGATCTTTTCTTTGAACAGAGAGAAAGTCTAGATGTTTTTCCATCGAATTGAACTTCATGCCTCTCGCACCTACAGATTCCCTTCCAGAGCCTATTGGTGAAAAAGCTTTCTCAGTTACCATATTGGTTAGAGTTTTCGTCAGATGAAAATTCTCCTTGGAAGTTGCTTAAATGAATGTATGTTGCACTGATCCAAAATAAGGCTTGTTGACTGAAATTCATGCTTCGGGTTAATTTAGAGCTTAACCAACAGATAATGGAAAAGATTTGGAGTGTAGCTGTCCCCTGAAGTTCCTTACCTTATGGGACAGGGAAAAGGTGCAGAAATGATGAGGGAGCAAGACTGTGAAAAAATACCCCCCCCCCAAAAAAAAACTGAAGGGCTTCGAGGGACAATTAGTCCAAGACTCTGCCGACATATTGGTCTCAGTTTAGTAATTTTAAGGGGTTCCATTTTTACTAAACGTGGAGGATCGTTATGGTTCGAACAGAAATTGAATCAAGATTCTAACTACAAACTCTTGGTCCACTTGCAATAAATCTCGACATTTTCGTTAATTAAGGTTTTTTTAATGTTTCTTTTGTTCTTAGCCTAGAAGCAAGAAAATAGTTTTACTTTGTGTTTTCATATATTTTTTCACTAATTAGTAATGTCAGCTCGACCTTCTGTGACTTTACTATCATCGCTTTTGTCAACATTGTAATATATAAATTTTATAGTTTGTCAGCTCCAGATATATATACTTGACATGTGACAGCCTAGTGTGTTGTTTTAACATTATTCTTATAACACACATGTTAGCCTCTGGCTCCGGTTGAAGCCATCTGTAACATCATTGCCACTACAACACATTATCATCAACGACAGTGAGAGACCATCTAATTGCGACTGCTTACAAGTAGCATGTCTCAATATGTCATATCCACATGCTGTGAAACACTTGTTGAAATTGATATCCAGCTTGCCACCTATTATTAGCACAAACGCATGCTTTTACTCTTCATAATACAATTATATATTTTAAAGCACATATACATATACAACCAAATATCGAAGCATACATTCTCTCATACATTGCTAAACTGAAATTTTCGTTACCGAAATATTTCTCTAAATATACTTGTAGAAGTTCAGAAAATATCTTATATAGCGTTTGAAAATAAATATTTTTCATATTGCGGAGTTGACACGCAAACTTTATTTTTGCCAGTCTTTTCTCAACAACGATAAACAACTGGTGGCCTCAACTGAAAGACCGAAACTTTCCTATTCAAAGAAAGAATGGCTCTTCAAAACCCAGAGGTTAAATAGAAATGACAAAAGACTTGAATAAAGTTGAAAAACTATTTAATGCAGGAAATGTAAACACTTCAATTTAGCAGATAAAAAACAGCTAATAAAAGTCGTTCATTCAAATAAACAGGTATAGACAGTGTTCAAAGGTTGATTGCTAAAATCTCATATTTTACAACATATTAAAATCAATGTAAAAAGGTTTTCTTTTTCATTGTGTCAGTGAAGAATAAAAATAAACAAGAAAACAGATGAGGCACAATTGTGAGACATGGAGTCATCTTGGCAGATTCACTATTTATAGTGTAGCGTACAGTCGAGTGAAATTCCTCTCCCCTTTATTATATATACATACATTCGAACGTAGCAGATAACAGTTAACCTTTGGCCGCTATTTGGACCCCGTTGTGCCCACTACTCTGATTGGATGGTACTGGCGCAATTTGTCTCTTACTCTGTCGCGACAATCTGCAGCGTATAACCAATCGGAGCTCTAAATGAAATCACGTAAGACAGCCTGTTCTCAACGCCGTTCGAACCTACTGTTCCTTATAAAAACTCACTTTCTCCTCGTCTCGGTGTTTTTGGTCCCAGACCTTTTAAGGTCTAGCCACTGACTACACAAGACACAGCTAGTTCCAGTGACAACGCCAGACGACAACACCCATCCAACAGCAACACACCCCGGTTTCAAAACAGCAATTTCGTGAATTACTTCACCATGGATCAACAACAAAGATGCAACCTGCAAGCTAGACGACAACACCCGTCCAACAGCATTACGGACCTCCATCTTCGCCGCCACCATCATCTTCACAACGTCGTCAACATCATCTCTCTACATACACAGTTCAAGCAACACTGCACAGGTTCCAACATAGCACTGTTTGTGTATTATTTCAACATGGTTAACAGCAAATATACAACCTGCGAGAACTCCTCTGTAAGTGACCCAGGCAGCAACATTACAGCCACAACTTCGTACGACACGTACCACAACCGGCTCTGCATCATCGCCGCAACTTCTAGATACAGTATTTCAATTACCGTGTACAATTGACTATAAACTGATATTTCTCATTCTTGTGTCTATGAACATTCGTCTAACTTCTCATTATAGACTCTCTCACAGTCTTCTTCATTGTTATTCTTATATGTACTTAACGCACACGCATACATCCATGCCTATACACACATACACTTTGTTCTCATGACGGCCTGTCCATTATTCTGTATACATGACGCACACACAGACACACATGTTGACATATCAATAAATCATCTCTTAAACACCTGTAGTAACGCCGTGCGCATGCGTAGTCTCACGCATGCGTGGAATTCAACATCCAAGCGTTTCCCGCTTTATTCTGACTTTTTATCGACTGGCCAGCGATTGAGCAAGGACGTGTCTAGCTGTCTCTCTCCATCTTTCGAACTCACGCCAGACAGCTCACATCAACATACCAACGTCCCAACAACCATGTTCTCACACACAGAAGGCGTCTCAACAACCAAGAGTAAAGCTGTATATTTTCCACCATAAATAAATATTGTTGAGTTGATAGTTTGGAGTTCTGCGTTCCGTTCATTCTAATTTAATATAGGAAATTGGGTGTACACCTAATGATGTATAACCCACTTTCCTATACACCTATTCGGTTGTGTCTCTCTCTCTTTCCTCTCTGGTACGTACATGTATTATTCCAGCCTTCTTAATGGAGTCGTTATTAGATGCCCTTCCACAAAAAGCGAAAAAACAATCGTTCCAACTTGTTTAGCCACGAATCTGGGCAAGACACGGCGGTTAGGCAGTAGGTGATTACAGATGCGATAAACACATTTGCAATCTCCGCTCTTCCTTTCAGGAATAGCCTCCGCCCCGACCAGGCCTGGGTTAGGAGATCCACCCTGCTTGTAACCTCGCTTCAGTTCTTCTCTATCTGGAGGTCTGGACCAAACCAAACCAAATCCCTTGCATTTTAACCGGACCGTCCGTCCAACATCCGACGACGCTGTTGGACGGCGTCGACTTGCCTTACCCGGTTAATTTTTACTCCTTCCACCGCTTCGTAATCCTTAATGGCCTCACCTTCCCACTGTAGGTGCTGGATCTCGGCTACGATGATAGTGATGTCATCTGCATACGCCGTTATTGATCTTCCACATTCTAGATCTCGCGGGACGCCTCTTTCACTCTCCAATTTCAGCACTAGAGGCTCGAGGGCCAATACATACAGCAAAGGAGAGAGAAGACATTCTTGACGGACCGAGCGCTCGAATCAGAACGATTTCGAGAAGAAACCGTTCATCCGAACGATCGATTTGATGTCGCTATAAAGAGCAATGATCCATCCATGGAAGGTAGGGGAAAATCCGGCCGCCTCTAGGACTGCCGCCAGATACCGATGGTCAACCCTATCAAATGCATTAGATTGGTCTAAATGGACCAATGTCCCATTCTTGCCTGGAATTCTGTTCACCTTCTCTAAGGTATAGCGTATAAGGTGGAGATTGTCGTGTATAGATCTGTCGGGAATGGCACAAGTTTGCACCTCCTAAACAAGTCCACCCACAACCCGTGCCAACCTTTTTGCAAGTACCTTGGCTAAAATCTTCAACAAGCAGAGTGATGGGCCTGAAATTATCGACTACATACACCTTGTTTGAGTTCTTTCTTAGCAGCACCATAACTCCTTGGCTCACAGATCTAGGTATGTACCCATTCTGCTGCCAGTTGGTGTAGACGCATGCTAGTAGGTACCCAAACAAGTCTGGCGTATTATAATATAGTTCGTAGGGGAGACCATCCAATCCCGGCGACTTGTCCTCGCCGCAATCCGACAAAGCTTCCTGCTCTTACGTAGCTGTGATCGGCCCATCACAGCATTCCGCTTCCCGTCCCAAGAGACGCGGCATACTGGTGAGGAAGTCCTTCCTGCGTTCCAGCCCACCGCCCCTCCCAAACAGCTGGGCGAAATACTCGTGAAAAACCTTTCACATCTCATCGGGTTCGTTTACCGAATGCTCATGTTGATCCGTCAAAGACCTTACTGTGGCCTCATTACCAAGATGGGCCTCTACCACCCCGGCCCATCCAGCGGCGTTGATTCCTCTCTTGTCCCATTGTACGTAGCTTTGCTCTGACAATGCATCCCTCGTGTTTAGTTTCGAGGTGTTGGTTGAGTGCCAATCTCGCTGCTAAAACTTGGGACACAGAACCAGTCCTCGATGCCTCATCTAGAGCCTTAACTAAAGCTCTTTCTATTCTGTTTTTTTTGTTGACTAACTCTTTACTAAATTTAATTGACCCAAACTTAATGGCTCTTTTGAGGCATACCACCATTTGTTGTTGATAATGAATCCGGTAAATGCCCTCATTACTAACTGCCTAATCCGGCTCCTGTACTCCTCACAGGCCAAAAGTGACCTGTTTAGTTTCCAGTAGCCGGGTCCCTGTCTACACAAACTATCTAAGTCGAACTTACAGGTCACCAATTTGTGATCACTGTAGCTGACGATGTAAAATTGTGGACACCTGACTAAGTTTTTGTCTTTAATCCCAACAATTATCCTATCTAAGCAAGATCTAGAAGACCCGTCGCTATCTGACCATGTCCACAATGGAGCGCCCAGGTAATTTAGTCTGTACCGATCTGCTACATGAAAAACGACTGAGCAGATCGCTGAGGCAAAGGTTTCCTCTCCTATCGTTTAGTATAACCCCGTGGCGACCAAAGCCTTGTGAGTGGATTTGGTAGACGGAATGTGTGTGTGTAAGTGTTTGTGTGTGTGTGCATGTGCATGTGTCTATGTGTGTGTGCGTGTGCATGTGTGTGTATGTGTGCACGGGCGTGTGTGTGTATGTGTGTGCGTATGCATGTGTGTGTGTATGTGTGCACGGGCGCGCGCGCGCGCGTATTTCTGTCTGTGTTTGTCCATCACAATTGCTAAACAACCGGTGTTGCTTGTTTACGTCCCCGTAACTAAGCGCTTCTGCAAAAGGAAACCGTTAGAATAAATGCCAGGCTGAAAAAAAAAAAGCACTGGGGTCAGCGCTGGATTAACCATAAAGCAAAATAAGCACATGCGACATCAAGGGATGAGGGTACCATCGAAATGAAAATGGTTTACGGCACAAACGAAATCACTTTAAACTTGCTAAAATATTGTTCGTAATGCCTTGTCTCTTCTAAGTATAGAAGCAAAAGTGTTACGTAAAATTAATTTTAATAACATCATCGAAGACTTTGCAGATAAAAAAAAACGCGGAGCAAACTTCAAATATAAATAAAGTGGAAGCATACAAAAATAAACCTTACTTTCCATCTTATTGTTAATTTTGTTTCATTTTGAAAAATAAAAATTCATTTTATAGTTTATCGTTGTTTACTATTTTGAGTCATTCTTATTTACATTTTGAAACATTTACAGTAAAAGAGGGTACTCTTTTACTCTTTTACTTGTTTCAGTCATTTGACTGCGGCCATGCTGGAGCACCGCCTTTAGTCGAGAAAATCGACCCCAGGACTTATTCTCTGTAAGCCTAGTACTTATTCTATCGGTCTCTTTTTGCTGAACCGTTAAGTTACGGGAACGTAAACACACCAGCATCGGCTGTCAAGCGATAGTAGGGGGACAAACACACACACACATATACATACGACGGGCTTCTTTCAGTTTCCGTCTACCAAATCCACTCACAAGGCTTTGGTCGACCCGAGGCTATAATAGAAGACACTTGCCCAAGGTGCCACGCAGAGGGACTGAACCCGGAACCATGTGGTTGGAAAGCAAGCTACT
>NC_068985.1:22463204-22469870 GCF_001194135.2 Octopus bimaculoides
ATTAAGTTTGGAATATTATATATATTTTTTCATGCTCCACACATCTTTTATTAGAACATTTAAATACAAAAAAAAAACAAACAAACAAGAAATATGAAAGATAAGAAAGGAAAAGAAAAAGGTGGGGAGGGAGGAAAAAGAAAAAGGTATGTGGGTATGTGGGCAGAGGAGGGAGTAAAGCAGCGGAAGATGGAGAGGGAAGGGTCGATGGGTCACATATCCCAGACCAAGTGGGGTGTTCAGCCGCGCGGCGAGGTGATGACCGCGATAGCATTACTGCGGAGAAAGGCCAGCGACACTCGCTGTTGCAGTCACTCCATCTCACGAGGTTCATTTCTCCGTTGGGCCCCCGTTATCCCTAATTTTGCGGAGGAAATCGGTAGTCTCGACGGCGAGAGGTAGAAACTGATAGCGGCCGGCCAGATTCTTGTGTTTCTTGATTTTTCTCTCCGCGTTACTAGCAGCGACACCAGGATTTGCAATAGATACTGCAAGGTTGGAGCCGAAGAACGTGTCGCTGCCCGTCGCGTCCCAGATTAGATCTGCCTCCTTCGAATGGGAAGACGGTTATTCCGCCGGGGAGCTTACCGACGCCAAGGTTGAGACCTGCTAACTCAAGATATCTAAGATATCAGAGCGGTAGTAGACGAATTCGGCCTGCATCCTTATCCTGCGCCAGCTGCGTCAGACCCCTTCTGATTATATCATTCAGAGCAGTGTGTCGGGGAAACCGGCCCACGCTGAGGCGCAGGATAAGGATGCAGGCCGAATTCGTCTACTACCGCTCTGCAGTCATATTTGTGCGGCTCGCACACGCAGAGAGCGAGGCGCTGGGCCTCCCCAATACAGGTACACTTATCATCTAGAATATTATCGGAAGATGAGGAGAGCATCTAATTAATCCATGCACTGTAATTTGGCTGCAAGGCGGAACGGAGGCAGGAAAGGCAGTGCTAGTCTAGTGATGTCTCTAGCTACTTGAAGGTTGACCTGCATCTCATGTCATCCCAGTTGTGTTTAGACATCCATATTTTTAGGTACGGCGAGCCCATCAGTGGTCCAGTCGGTGAGGGTTGACTTCCATATCTGGGCTACATTAGGTTCGGCTAACCTGCAGAGTTTTTTTGTCAATAAGGGTGCCGAGGAAAGATAGGCCAGCAGAGCCTGGTACACTGTAGACCGGAGCCACCGAATCTCATAGGCAGTTTGGCCTGTTTTCAAACCTGACATTACAGATCAGTTCGGCACAGCCCTGGATGGTGTTATCGAAATCACTGAGAGGGTGACATGGCACACTGTGTAATGAGAAAAGGAGCTTAGGCCTCCATCACCCTCTAAAACAAACAAAAAGCCTTCTTTCATCAATAGCAAACAAACGTCTGAAAAGTGACTGTCCTGTACGACTAGCACATTCCGCGCTACGTTATCGATACAACAGTTAAATAGCTCAAGCATTTCCTCCAAAGCGCTAACAATTCTGATAACCAATCGTCGACATATATTTTGCTGCTATGTAATTTCTCTCACTATTTTATTGGTATCTTTATGAATATGAGGAGGAACTTTTGCAAGTTTTTTTTGTTCCTAATAATTTTCAGCGTCCTGATTTCGGTACATAAGATTTAAAACATAGAATGGAGTTTTGAATAGCTTTTGGTATGAATTTCAAAGAAAGGACTTTCACACGCAATAATATCTGAAAACAATTTGTAAAGATATGAGCCACAAATATAATTTAAGATAGGCTGAGTAAATGTCGGCTTTGTGACTTAAATATAATTTTATAATTGCTGATGATAATGATTAATAAGATAGGTGTGATTACAAGCAGCTACAGAAAGATTAACATTGGTGATGTAAGGGAAATAATTAACGCTGAAAATTAGAAGTAGTTTCCCTTTAAGCACCTATGTTCTAGCCAAGCAACTGAGGAAACTGCATGAAATAACAACCAAATGTCCTTCAAACCATACGTTACTTTACTGTCTTTGGAATAAAATATATTGAATAATATAGTTCTGGATACACTCTGTGCAGGAAAAAGGCGACACAGTCAAGCTTGAATACTTTTGATCATAACTCTACTCAAGGATGGATCCTATTGAGATTTATATTTTATAGGCTATAGATATGTGTGTATGTATATTTATTCTCTTGTTTTTATAGGTAGTTGGAAAAACTTCCTTTTGTATATACCTCACCCCATAAATAAAAAGAAATATTACACATGGTGGAAAAGTGATTTCCTACCATGTCTTATAATAATAATGATGAGAAAGTCATAAAGATTAAGAATTTCTATTATAAATGGATAAGTGTCCATGCTGCATCAAGGTCACTATTATAGATGGATAGGTTGTTTTCCATCTAACGTGACTCTACTCAGAAGGCTGTAATATCATTTGACAGGAAAACTGGTATAAAGAATACATAAACCAAAGCTGTGACTTTATATATCTTTAATGTGGCCACACATACATACACAAACTGAATGCTAAATGGAAGTGGTTGATGGACATTTATTCATATATCTACATGCATCTGCATGGGTTGTATATCTGCTGTTAACCCTGGTGAGAAGCTCACAGACAGTGATATGTGGAAACCAGTGCAGTGTTGTTGGTGCTGTGTAAAGATGTTAACGATGTTGGTGAGAGACATGATGGTGGCAACGAAGATGGAGGTCGCTGTAATGTGGTCAGTGGTTAGACCTTGGATGGTCTGGAACTAAGAGACCTCGAGACTAGGAGAAGGTGAGATTTTATAGCTAATGGTAGGCTCAAATATAGTTTACAACAGACTGTCTCATATGATTTATTTGAAGGCTGTGATTGGTTGGGTTGCATATTGGCACGTGATAGAGTAAGAGACAAATTGTGCCAACACCAACCAATCAGAGTGGTAGACACAACGGGGTCCAAAACAGCGCCCAAAGTTTAGCTGTTACCTGCTACATTCATATGTATGTATATATGATAGAGAGAGGAAGTTCACTAGAGTTTGCTACACTATTAAAAAAGCTTCATTTCTGTATTATGTATATTCATATCCCAATTTGCCCAATGTTAGGGCCTAAATTGCCTAACTCTATGAAATTTGCCTAACCTTGGGACATGAATATACATAATACAGAAATGAAGTTTTTTTTTAATAGAAATAGTTAATTTTTATGACTTCCTTCTCATTATTATAAGACATGGTTGGAAATCAGTTTTCCACCATGTGTAATATTAAAAAAAAAAAATTTTATGGGGGTGGGTACAAAAGGAAGTCTTTCCAGGTAGTTTATCGGATGATTAATATTTGTTGGTTTAAAGGTGGCAATCTGGGCAAAACGCTTAGTGGCATTTTGTTTCTCTTTACATTCTGAGTTCAAAATCTGCTATGCTTGACTTTGTCTTTCATCCTGGTTGATAAAATAAGTACCAGTTGAGTACTGGGGTCGAATTAATTGACTTACCCTTCCATCGAAATTGCTAACTCTATATCAAAGTTTGAAATCAATATTTGTTGGCATGATTAAGGAACAAAGATTAAGATTGTAGCTGAATAATAAACCAACCTCCTTGAAGTCGTAGGTCTACTCAGTTAGAGATGACATGGATCTATACAATGCCTGTTTTTTGATTCTCCTTAAAAGAAGTTGACAGTAAACTTTCACAAGAGATTCAGTTGACACCTGAATCTGAAATAGAAGCTATTTAATATAAGCCCACAGTTTGGTGGTCCAAGACACTGTATAGAACAAGACTATGCTTAGCTAATGAAGTCGAACAAGCTCAAAACATGTCTAGCATTGTCCCAGTACTACCAGAGATCAGACTTACTCTCTTCTGATTTCTGTTTTAAAATAATTTAAAACCTGGGTATGTCTCTCTTGCAGTGTTAGTCATTAGAGATAATGAACTTTTCTCTCTGATTAAGAAGCTTGCTTTGCAATCATATGATTTCAGGTTCAGTCACACTGTGCGACCCCCAGGTAAGTTTCTTCTACTAAAGCTCTGGGCTGACCAGTGCTTTGTGAGTGAACTTGGTAGATAGAAACTGTGTGGAAGCTCATTGTATATATATATCTATAATAATAAAAGTGAAATTCTGTCCGTCTGTGAACCCTGTGTCTTGGTCTACATTTGCTCTATATAGATATATTATACCATTTTGGTATCAGGATGATCCTGGGATTGAAAATCTGCCTGTCATTTGGTTCTTGAACATCCAGCATTGGGATCTGATTTAAAAGCATTTGGGGTTGCTATTTCTAGCAGGTAAAGCTTGGCTGATTCATGTCATCTTGGTTGGCATTTGTCAGATGATGTCAGAGATCAAGGGGGAGATAAATGACGTTCACTTTGTTAACTGAGATAAGAACTTTGGGACAAATTGGCCGACAATGAATAAAATGATTGCATTACAGAATTAATTCTCATCTGTCCTTAACCCCTGATCAAACATCACTGGAGCATATAGCCATGCTATTTAGTTCTCTTTAGTTTTGAGTCACAGGCCCAATTAGCCCTCCACAGGAACCAGGTTAAAAGTCCACATAGAATGTGGCTTTTAAGCTAGTATATATATATATATATATATATATATATATGTATGTGTATGTCTTAGTGTTTGTTCTCTACCATTACTTGACAACTGGGGTTGATTTGTCTGTGTTACTGTAACTTAGTGGTTCAGCAAATGTGGTGGAATAAGTACCAGATATATAAAAAAAAAAACTTCCTTTTACTTGTCTAAACACTTCATGGTGGGGCCCTAACATGGCTACAGTCCAATAATGAAACAAGTAAAAAATAAAATAATATCAATTAATCACTTTTAATTAGAATTGTTTATTTACTACATTCAGTGTGTTAGCATTGCCTTAATTGATTGAAAGAATGATTGGGTAAAAATACTCAGAAATGCAACAGACATCTCAGTCATTCTTTTAAGTTATGTTACCAAGTGTTCAAAACCTATATTCTTTATAGTCATTCTAAGCTCTCTTGTTAGACAATGTTTTGCTGATGAAGTCTAATGATGGTACTTATTTTATATTTTTTAAATTACATCCCCTGGTGTTTCTGATTCATCATTTACTGTTCACTTTTCCATGCTTGCATAGGTGAAATGGAATTCAGTGAGGCTGATTTTCTACAATGGGATACCTTTCCTGTCACCAACCCTCATCTGTTTCCAAGCAAACAAATATTTTCCTATGACCAAACATGTTTCTGATGAAAGACTGGGATTGAACAATATTGCTTATAACCATCTCATAATATCAAGACAAGGGTAGACACAAACATATACATGCATGCATGTATGTATGTATGTATGTATGTATGTATGTATGTATGTATGCATGCATGCATGCATGCATGCATGTATGCATGTGAGTGAGTATGCTTGTGTCTTCTTGACTTGACACTGCTTGATTGTTGTATGTCATTCATTTCCAATATTCTGCAAAATCATGTTTGACCATGAGGGAATATCACCTCACTTGGAAGCAGGTGAGGGTTGGCAATATGATGGGTATCTAGCCATAGAAAATCAAATCTGCTTCAATAAACTCTATCCAACCCATGCAAGGATGGTAAAGTGGACATTAAAACAACAGTGGTAATGAGGACAGGCTTCTTTCAGTTTCTCGCAACTAGAGTCACTTATGAAGTTTTGGTTGACCTGGGGCTTAAGTAGAAGACACTTTCCTAAAGTGTCATGCAGATGGACTGAATTCATGATCACACTGTTGGGAAGTGGAATTCTTAACTACATAGCTAAGTCTATTAGATTATTTTCTTTGTTTCACCATCTCTTCATACTAATACACCTAATTTTTATTCAGCATCTAATTATAGTTCACTACCAAAGCAGCAATATCAACTATATAGACGTCTGCACATGGCTTAGTGATTAGAGCATTTGGCTCACAATTGTAAGGTCATGAGCTTGATACCTGGCAGCACATTGTGTCCTTAAGCAAGATACTTTTTCATGTTGCCCCAGTTCACCTAGCTGGCAAAAATGAGTAGTACCTGGAGTGCTAGTTGTGTTTAGTTTTCAGTTAGGTTCTGAAGCATCTGTACTATTTCCTAACCTTTTCTTTCCTTTATGACAATCATTTAGTTCATTCCTGATAAGTAATAAGATTGTTTTTGGTCTAATTCTTTTATTGTGTATTAACTCTTTAGCATTCAGATTATTTTGCCAAATATGATGCTTATTTATTCACATCGTTTTGAATTAATCAAGAATTATCTCATAGCTTTGAAATTTTTTATTGATGTGATTGTATATTTTTAGTATGACATTGTAGATCAGATGTGAGAGGTTAAATCTGCCCAGTTTGAGCATAAAACTTGTAGAATAATTGGGCTGAATTAAATGTTAAAGTGTTTTAATAATGTATTTAAGTTTTATTGAGATTCCCTCTCAAGATGGTGTCAGCACATCTGACATTTGGAATAAGATCAATATGGTCTCAGCTTGCGAAGACTTGTTGGGAAAGTGAAATCGTGATGGCACCTGTGTCCAGAGTCGCCTTTCTGGCACTTGTGCCCGCGGCATGTGTAAGGACTTTCGAGCGAGATTGTTGCCAGTGCCCCTGGACTGGCTCTTGTGCGGGTGGCACATAAAATACACCATTCTGAGCGTGGCCGTTGCCAGTACTGC
>NC_068985.1:22469880-22473119 GCF_001194135.2 Octopus bimaculoides
TTAGGAAGGGCATCCAGCTGTAGAAACTCTGCCAAATCAGATTGGAGCCTGGTGTAGCCATCTGGTTTCACCCGTCCTCAGTCAAATTGTCCAACCCATGCTAGCATGGAAAGCGGACGTTAAACGACGATGATGATATATATATATATATATATATATATATACACACACACACACACACAAACATATATATATATATATATATACACATACATATATATATACATACATAATATAAATAATATATATATATATGCATATATACAACACATATGTACATACATATGTATGTATACAGGTATGCATACTGCTTAGCGTACTGTTTTATCATTACTATCACACACATTTTAGCCTTTGGCTCTGGTTGAAGCCATCTGTAACATCATTGCCATTATAACACATTGTCATCAGTGACAGTGAGAGACCATCTAAGTAATTGTGACTATTTATAAGTAGCATGTCTCAATATGTCATATCCACATGCTGTGAAACACTTGTTGAAATTGCTATCCAGCTTGCCACCTATTATTAGCACAAACGCATGCTTTTACTCTTCATAATACAATTATATATTTTAAAGCACATATACATATACAACCAAATATCGAAGCATACATTCTCTCATACATTACTAAACTGAAATTTTTGTTCCTGAAATATTTCTCTCAATGTACTTCTAGAAGTTCAGAAAATATCTTATATAGCGTTTGAAAACAAATATTTTTCATATTGCAGAGTTGACACACAAACATTATCTTTCAGTCTTTTCTCAACAACGATAGACAGCTGTTGGTCTCGACTGAAAATTTTCTATTCAAAGAAAGAATCATCATCATCATCATCGTTTAACGTCCACTTTCCATGCTGGCATGGGTTGGATGGTTTGACTGCAGACTGGCAAGCCAGGAGGCTGCATCAGGCTCCAATCTGATCTGGCAAGGTTTCTACAGCTGGATGCTCTTCCTAATGCCAACCACTCCAAGAAAGTACTGGGTGCTTTTTACGTGCCATCGGCACAGGAGCCAGTTGAGTAGTATTGGCATTGACCACACCTGAATGGTGCTTTTTACATGCCACCAGCACAGGCACCAGTCAGGTGGCTCTGGCAATGACCACGCTTGAATTGTGCTTTTTATGTACCACCAGCACGGCACCAGTCAGGCAGACTCTTCAACACCCAAACTTTAAATAGAAACGACAAAAGACTTGAATAAAGTTGAAAAACTATTTAATACAGGAAATATAAACACTTAGCTAATAAATAAATGAATAAAAGTCGTATATTCAAATAAACAGGTACAGACAGAGTTCAAAAATTGATTGTTAAAATGTCATGTTTTACAACATATTAGAATCAATGTAAACAGGTTTTCTTTTCCATTGTGTGAGTGAAGAATAAAAAATAGACGAGGCACAATTGCAAGACATTGAGTCATCTTGGCAGTGACGTGTCCTCAGCTAGATTCACTATTTATAGTTTGTCCATTCAAAGTTTAAGACGTCAAACTTCAAATATTTCCTTGCCAGAAGTTAAAAGAATTTGTGATCAGTCCACATCAACCAAATAAGATGTCAAAGAAAAGGTTAGTCAATGAGCTACACCTAGTCGAATTAGTAACATTTTAATAAAATTTGTTATTCCCATTTTCTTTTGCAGCTGTTCTGTCTGGTAGGCTATTAGATTGCATGTATTGATAATAACCACACTAAGATTCATTTGAGTTTCCAAATATTTTAGTTATCATCGCACTGTATCTACATATTTTTGTTCAATAAATTTATACCATGTATGTGGTACAAGGCATATTAATCATTGCATGCAATGAATATTGGTTAATCAACACTACTAGTTAAGGCTTATGAATCGGAGAGAAAGATGAGCAAATTGAGATAGCCAAACAGGACAAGAAAAAAATCTTGTGTAAATTCTGAGAAGTGAAAGACTCCATACGCGCTCTCAAATTGCCCCTATAAACCCCCAAAAGCCTGCTCTAAGCTGAATTTCTTTGCCTTTAAATAATTGTCTGTCCAGAAAGTTGTAGAATTTTTGGTGGAAACACTTACTTTCTCTGAAGTTGTGTGTGATGATTGACCAAGCCATATTTGCATAGGTATTAATATCTTTTATGGCGATTCTTTTCCTTTTATAGAAACATATTAGGTGGTGATTCTCAACTAGGGAAACCTGAGAACTATGGTTCAAACCTCAGCTGCTTTCTTGCCACAAAGTTTTAGTATTCTATAGAGATTAAAATGTAATGCACACAGTAGTTATTCAGAAAGCAACATAGAATATGCTATTCTTGACAAAATGTCAAAGTATTATATTCAAAATTTCAGAATATCTGTCAAGTTGGATATATGGAGAAAAACTATCCTGGATGGAAGTTTAGCTGTGAGGTTATAAAGTCTCTCTTGGTTTACTACGGCATTTTGCATACCATTATATAGCATGCTTACTTGTGGAAATAATACAAGAAACAAACTTTAAAATAACAGTGACACTTTATTCCTCTGCTAAATTATACAGTGGACCAAATAAATGCATCACGGATTCTGGTGGGTGTATAGTTCATCCATCGTTTGAATAATTCAGCTCTGGCTGTCGTTGATTACAAGTGCTTCATTATAACAGCATAGAAAATATCCTGACACATCCTCCTTGGAATCCTTTCACGTCTCTGTCATAGGGGTTTTGTTATGGTTATATATGGAGAAATGTAGGTTCCCAACGACAGTCCATTTTTAGAAAGTATTACGCACAACATGATTGGATCTGAGATCCATATCCCGTGCAATATTCAATCAATCAAAATGCAGAACTCAACCAAAAGTTCCAAGCTCACACGATAGGCCAAACGATCAATCATTAAATATTAAACGCGTGAAGACTATAAAAGGCTAGTCGACTACAAAATGTAATAGAAATGGGTCTTGCTACAGAAGTAATGGTTGCAAACAGACAGCAAATGACACATCACGGCATGAGCTCTTGTTCAGTTAATACTTTGTTTTGGGTGAGACGCCAGAGAAGTCAAAAACTACTTTTTCAGCATCTCAGATCTTCCAAATGTTCGTCAATACATATATAATACACTATGTGTTTTCATAATATTATTTTGCTCGTTTCAGTCATTTGACTGCCACCATGCTGGAGCACCACCCTTAGTTGAACAAATTGACCCTAAGACTTATTCTTTGTAAGCCTAGTACTTCTTCTAATGGTCTTTTTTGCAGAA
>NC_068985.1:22473129-22485065 GCF_001194135.2 Octopus bimaculoides
GGGGGGGACAATCATATACACACACACACACACATGTATATGCATATATACGACAGGCCTCTTTCAGTTTCCATCTACCAAAGCCACTCACAAGGCTTTAGTTGGCCCAAGGTTATAGTAGAAGACACCTGCCCAAAGTGCCATGCAGTGGAACTGAACCTGGAGCCATGTGGTTAGGAAGCAAACTTCTTACTACACAACCACGCCTGAATGTATGTATGTGTGTGGGTGTGATGACACATAGCTTAATGGTTAGGGTGTTGTACTCATGATTTCCATTTCTAGACCTAGTGGTGCACTGTGTTCTTGAGCAAAACACTTCATCTCACGTTGCTCTGCAATGACTTTGACACCTGATGCGTGGCTCACAGTGCACTTGTTGATTTGATTGGAGAGAATGAGCTGATGTGCGGCACAAACATTTGATCATTATAAACCAATCATTTGTGCCGAACAAGAGTATCCATCACACACACAAACGAGGGGTATTGAAAAGTTCCTGGCTTTAAGGGTGTCCTGAAAGACCTTTACAGAACTTCTGGAGGATCGCTGCAATAAGCATGTCAATCTGAGAGAATTTGTTGAATAAAATCATAATTAACTGATACTCCTGTATTTTCATTTACCCAAAGCCATAAACTTTTCAGCACTCCTTCATATGCTAGAGCACCGCCTTGAAGGGCTTTAATCGAACAAATTGACCCCAGGCCTTATTCTTTTTAAAGCCTAGTACTTGTTCTATTGGCCTCTTGCTGAACCGCAAAGTAATAGGGATGTAAACATACCAACACTGGTTGTCAGGCAGTGATGTGAATCACAGACACCTCACACACATATATACACAATAGGCTACTTTCAATTTCAGCCAAATCCACTCACAAAGCTTTGGTCAGCCTGTGGCTATTGTTAGTGAACAACACATGCCTGAGGTTCCATGCAGTAGGACTGAACCCAAAACTGTGGTTGGGAAGTAAACTTTTTACCACAAAGCTACAACTACTGCTTTTTTTTTTTGTGACACTAGCATTTGACACTGTTGAATTACATTCTTAATTGCCTGATTAATGTTCAGTCACACCGTGCAGCCCCTGGGTAAGTTTCTTCTACTCAAGTTCTGGGTTGACCAGTGCTTTGTGAGTGAAATTGGTATACAGAAACTCCATGGAAGCTCATTGTATATCATCATCGTTTAATGTGTTTTCCATGCTGCCATGGGTTGGATGGATTGACTGAGGTCTGGAGAGCCAGTGGCTGCACCAAGCTCCAATCTGATCTGGCAATGTTTCTACAGCTGGATGTCCTACATAACACCAACCACTCTGAGAATATTGTGGGTGCTTTTTGCATGCCACCGGCACAGGAGCCAATCAGGCAGGACTCAGCAAAATTTTGTCCGTTTGGGAACCCTGTGTCTCGGTCTACATTTGCTCTACGTAGACATACTATTTTGGTTTCAGGATGATCCTGGGATTGACAATCTTCCTATCATTTGGTTCTTGAACATCCAGCATTAGGATCTGATTTGAAAGCATTGGCGTTGCTATTTCTAGCAGGTAAAGCTTGGCTGATCCTCTCATTTGGCTCATGAGATACCTGGCAAAAATGTGTAGTACCGGGAGTGATAGTATTTAGTTAGGTTAATCTGAAGCATCTGTAATATTTCTTAACCTTTTCTTTCCTTTATGACAACCATTTAGTTCATTCCTGATAAGTAATAAGATTGTTTTTGGTCTAATTCTTTTATTGTGTATTAACTCTTTAGCTTTCAGATTATTCTGTTAAATATGATGCTTATTTATTCACATTGTTTTGAATTAACCAGGAATTATCTCATAGCTTTGAAATTTTTTATTGATGTGATTGTATATTTTTAGTATGACATTGTAGATCAGATGTGAGAGGTTAAATCTGCCCAGTTTGAGCATAAAACTTGTAGAATAATTGGGCTGGATTAAATGTTAAAGGGTTTTAATAATGTATTTAAGGTTTATTGAGATTCCCTCTCTTCACGATGGTGTCAGCACATCTGGCATCTGGATAAGTTTAATACAGTCTATATAAAACTGAGAATGTGTGTCTGTCTGTGTGAATCCCTAAAACTCAAGAAGTACCCAACTGATTTCATTTAAATCTTACACATGCATTACTTAGGGCTTAGAAAAAAATTTTCAACATCTTACCTAATGTGGGTCTGGACCTATCTTTTAGACTGGTTTGGTATTATGTGTCAAAAGATAAGAGTTTCACTTTTAATTCTAATGTGATAACACTAAGATCATCTCATTTCTATTATATTTGAAATAAATAATTTATATCCTAATGTGAACAACATTACGCATCGGCAACTTTCCACCTTTACGGCCATGGCAGCGGAATGGTGTGTCAGTATATCTGTTGACCGACCTACCAAACAGCTCGAGGTGAAATGCTACCAAAAACAATGAGGTGGCAGGTCCAAGGTATATAAAAATACACATTTACCGATCACGATCAATTACCTGTTAATAATTATCGCAGCAGTTGCAAGGTATTTACAGTTACATATTAACCCTTAAATTAACATTTAATAGGTGTGCTTAATATATATATTTTAAGAAATTTATCTATAATGATTATTGTGGCATTTACCATCAAATTAGCAGTTTGTACATATGCTTCTATTTGGATAATTTACACTGCATACAAAAATAGAAATTAATGTATAATTTTTTTCTATATTCATAATCTTTTATTTACAATATTGAAAAAAATATGCCACCAAGAAAAGATATAATCTCTCCAGAAACAAGTATAAAGGAAGGAGGATTGTAGAAAATAGAAGGCAAGAGTCTCAATGGAGAAGGGACTTTCTCAAGATCAGCAAAGTCATGCTGACTCATTTAAACAATGTTTTAATGATTAGACAGAGATCCAAAAGAATAGCTCTCAGAAACAGTACACATACAAGTTTGTTCTTCACAACTCCTGGACCTGCTTTCAAATATGATCCATCTCATTCTTATAAAAATGATAATTCTGTCCAAATTGGTGTGCTAGACTCAAATTGTCATTTCTGCAAAACTTTAAAATTTCCAAATGAAACTAATGGCATATGCTGCTCAGGCGGTAAGGTAAGATTGCCAGTACTACCAGCTCCTCTTCAACCTCTTATGGATCTTCTGTTAGGTACTCCTAGTCAAAGGATTTTCTGAACAATATCAGACAATACAACTTTGCATTTCAAATGACATCATTTGGTGCATCTAAGGAGACCGTTGAACATGGATTTACACTGCTGTTCAAAGTTCAAGGGCAAGTCTGTCACTTCATTGATTCCCCTGTTACCCACAACTGAACAACCAAAATTCCCCCAAATTTACTTTATAAGTGATGTATGACAGACCCGAAGGAGATGTCAAAACTTCAGACGATGGGTCGTGTTAGATGCAGCAAAGGAGATTATATCCACTGACAGCTTTTCGGTGTGTTCAAAAATCACATGCCCCCAATTTTCCATGGCAGGTTAGGACCTGGTATCCTCCAAAAGGATGCATCACTTGTTGCTCAGTCGAATTAGCCCACCATTTACACCTCAAATGATACATTGTCAATGCTGCACTTTACTGTATCATGTTTCAACATCACTGTAATATATATATATATATATATATACAATTTATGCCATTTTAATCCTGAGCAATGCTGGGTATCTCTGCTAGTACAATATAATATAGAGAGATTTGTTTGCTTTCTGCTTCCTCACCACATGGTTTTGTGTCAAGTCCCACTGCATGGGACCTTGGGCAAGTGTCTTCTACTATAGCCCCTGGTTGACCAAAGCCTTGTGAGTAGATTTGATTGACAAAAGCTGAAAGAAGTTGGTCTCGTATATGTATGTTGTTACTGGCCCGTCTTGAAAGTGGACTATGATGATAATGATGACAAGGCAGATTTCACAAATCTAAAATAAAGATGTCTGAATTTATGAAATCTACAAATTCCTTTAGTCAACTTCCAGACAATTCCTTATACTAATTTGGAAGAATATAATGTGAATGTGTATATGAAACTGCATTCCCAAATAATTTTCTCATCAACATACTGACATGAAACAGTTTTCAGACTTACATAATATAAACACAAAATAAAATGCACAACTCTTGCTCAAAGCAACTGTCTTCTTGAGCACAATAACAAAAGGTTATTAATGTTAAGATCATCATCATCAGTTAATGTCACTTTTCCATGCTGGCATGGGTTAGCTGACTTGACTGGAGCTGGTTAGCTGAAGAGTTGCATGTTTGTTTTGGCATGGTTTCTATGACTGGATGCCCTCCCTAAAGCCAACGTTACAGTGTGTACAGAGTGCTTTTAAGATGCCATCAACATGGCCATAAGTTGTAATTTCCTAAAAATATATTATTGTTCTAATGCTTTAGAGCAGCGGCTCCCAACCCTATTATTTAAATGAATTTTTCCACGGACCCCTTTTACTTAGTACACAGACCCCCAGATTAAGAACCACTGCTTTAGTTTGTGCCTCTTTTTCGAATATATAAACTATCGATGATATATGAGAGAGAGAGACTAGGAGATTATTACCTCACTTGGAAACAGTTGGGGCATCAAGCTGTAGACAACTGCTTCAACATACTCATCTGACTCATGCAAGCATAAAAAGTTGGGCTTTATGATAATAATGAAGAAATTTAAACTGACTGACCCCTGCCCCATTAAATTTCAGGTTTTGTGCCCTTGTTGGAAACAACTGTCTTGGTGATTTATGAGTTAGTTTAAAATACTGGTAGACATATCTAGTAGTTGATTTGTCTCTTGACACCTCACACAGACAGTGAAATGAGGTGATAAAGCACAAACTATTACTTATAGGGTTAAGTAGTGGCTTGGTAGAATTGAGTTGGATAAAATGGCTCCTAGCAACTAGTAACAACCACTTATGTTCTACACTGAATTTAGCCATTCCTCTGCCTGGGAAAGGGAATATGCTACTGAAATTATCTGTCAAGGAACTGAGTCAATATAATCAACTATTCTTCAAATTTGAGGTTGTGTGCACATGCTAGTAATTATTAATAGGGTATCAAAACAATTTGGACGATACAGTCAAACCAGAGATTACAGAGCTGTTGACTTATACACCCAGAGCATTCGGTTTTGGTAGTCCTATATTTTACTTGTCCCACATGTATTACATCAGCTGTTGTCCCTCCAGATATTCCAGTCATATTCTGAAGCAGACTTGATTGATCATACTACTCTCCAATTTGTATCATTGCATCTAACAGCACACAAAAATTAGTGTATACTCTCCACCCAAAACGTAGCATTTCTGCCTCTGTTACAAACCAATGTTATCCATTATTATTAGTAAGGGAAATAACTCACAGAAACACTAACCAGACACTTGGGGGATAATGTTAAGAGTTTCAGTTTTACACTCAAGATATTAGTATAAGTTTTGCCACTTATATTTCAAACATTAATGTGTGTGTATCAGTAAGCTTCTAGGGACTAAAAAACAACAAACCAAGTTTTACGAAAGTAACCTCTAATTGTAGATATGTGCTTACCTTATTTTTATTACTTTAATATCAATATTTCATGTTGGCTATGTCTGGTGTATAGCACACAGACAATTGTCTTGCTACTACTCTTTTGCAGTCCCCCATCTTCCTTGAAGGTTATCCAATATAAAAATATGGCACCTTTATACTTAGCAATCATGTACAAGTGTAGTAGTTTCTCTTACACACTATGCTTGATGCCTGTTCAGTTCATTTGTGCTTCACTTTTCTGCAGTACCTTAGTCTGCTGAGTAAATAGGATATTTTTAGTCACTCACTATGATATATTATAGCCTCTTATACATTAAGAATCCACAAAACACCACAAGGAAAGATTTTTGTACATATTACAAAGTGAGTGCTCTCATTTGCTAATGGCAAATTGATCATAAAAACCAAAGATGATTTCATGAATTGTATAACTGCGAGGTCACTTGCCTCCAGAAAATCTTGTAAAGTAGGAAAAATAAAAGGTTTTCAAGAATTTGCCTTCTACCCATTTGCTCTTCACCAACACACAACCGCATCCCATAAGATCTGCAGGAAACAGGCAAATCTTCATCAAGTCATTGTTTTGTATAAAGAATAAATTCCTCTGCTTTTAGGATCCTTCAACAGCATAACATCCAGTCACTAAAAATATCAATTACACACTAAAACTCAACACTGGTAAAACTTTCAGTCTTTACAGATTCTGAACTTCAATATGATCTTTCAGAATAAGTAGCCTGAGCACAATTATCATGAAAAACCTCTTACTAGTCAAACATGTCCTATAACGAACTGCTGCTATACACTGTGATCTTTCAGCCAGATAATAGCAGAGCTATGATCAAAAGCCACACAACCTAACATGTCTCTTTTAGTAAGAGGGTTGGTATGATTCAAATGGGAGACGTGGTTTCAACGTGATGGTCAATCAAATAGAGTGCAGTGAAAAGTACAGTGCAGCTGTGAGGTGCCTATTCCATTTCTGAGTTACAGTAATTAG
Organism: Octopus bimaculoides; assembly: GCF_001194135.2. NCBI lineage: Eukaryota > Metazoa > Mollusca > Cephalopoda > Octopoda > Octopodidae > Octopus > Octopus bimaculoides. The sequence goes on from NC_068985.1 coordinate 22,479,685, forward strand.
CCTTAGAAAATATAAATTATGAAAACACTTAAAATCTTAATCATATAAATGAACAGCCAATATCGAAAAATACTGGTGAAGTTAGTTTTATTTGTTTATCTGAAAAAAAAAAAATCTCACACCTGGATATTTTAGAATAATCGCAAAATGAAATAGGTAGAAATTCATCAACGATTTGTCTGAAATCACGTCAGCATACATTGTCAAGGTCAAGAACTTGATATGTATTTAAAAAAAACAAAAAAAAAAAAAAAAAAAAAAAAAAAAAAAAAAGGAAATTTAAGGATGTAAAAAGATACTTCCTCTCCCACCATTAAAAATTAGACCAAGGGATGAATAGGATAAAAGCAAATCACCAGTGAGGAATGTATAATCAAAATGACAAACGTCCTTGTTAAAACAGTATATTCTAAATCCTCAAGATAAAGAATGAGAAATAATTATAAATAGAACCGGCAGCAGAAAGATGAATTACAAAAGGTTGTTTTAAAATGAGGCTTCTCTTCAAAAGTCAAAATTTATTTGTTAAAAAAAAATCAATGTTCCTCTTGTACATCAATGTTCCTAAAATGACCAAAAAATAAAAATATATACAAATGTTCTATAATCAGAACCACTCTCCCTACTTTTCATTACAACCATGACAGTTACATAGGAGATGATATTTAGAACATAATGAAAATGTGTGCATGGATATTCTTTAATATTCAGCACATAAGTTCATCTTTATAAGTCTTAATTGAAGAAAATGCATTTGTGAATGAATAAAAAACTTTTACACACATGCCCGCATAAATCAGTCTACAAATGAAAGTTCATGAATAATGTATTATTAGAGGAATGAAATAGTGCAATACAATGAAAAGCACATTCAGACAAACACAAAAATATTAAAAATATTTTTAGAGAAAAATATTTCTATATTTGCTTCTAATTTGAACGATACCAGCATTCCCAGTGGAGAGCACTGCAACTTCACTCACTAAATACCTTGCAATGCTGTCCACTGTATCGATGTAATCCCGAGTGTTTATAACTAGTGCTCTTTTCCAATGAATCTTCATAAACACAAGACAAATGTGCATGTAAGAAGCCGAAGTTAATGACACATTTGCAGCAGATAAAGAGAACCAGACAAGAACTCAATGGACACCATATCTATATACATACATTATAGTAACAAAGTTACCAAATGCAGTTCTAAGCTAACTTACATGAAATGCAGGTACCAAGTTTTGCACTGTAATAGAGTGCAAGAGCCATTTAGCACTATACTACAGTTATAGTAACAAACTTGAATATACCTGATTGAATAATTTCGATTCAAATAAAGACACTTCAGAAAATTAGTTGCCAAAACACCAAATTAGCTGAAGTCAAATAAATAAATTATAAGTGTTGTACTCTAAGAATTTCTACATGTATATTAGAAATAAAAGAAAAAGGGAAAATGAAATAGTTTAAAAAAAAAAAAAAAAAAAGGCGTCCTATTGATGAACAAGTCTGCCTATTCATTCACTGTGGATTACAACTGCCAGTATCATTTAAGGTTACACAAACAAAAATTAAGAGGAACAATGATTAAGAATATATATATATATATATAAAAAGAAAAAAAACCAACAAAACCCAGGTTTAGAATAATAAAACCACTTCCAACTTAATACTTTAGCTTTTTTGGGATTTCCCATTGAAACTCGGGTCTTCCAAAGTGCCCATAACACGCCGTCTTTTGGTAGACTGGACGACGTAAGTCGAGCTCTCTGAAAAGAAAAAAAGAAAATGTTGAAAATAGCTGAATACAACAAATAAAATTGAAAAATAAAACAAAGGAATAAAAAGAAATTAAAAAGAAAATGTTGAAAATAGCTGAATACAACAAATAAAATTGAAAAATAAAACAAATAAAAAGAAATAAAAAAAAAAACATTTACCTTACGATCTTGCCAGGTCTCAGATCAAAATTCTCATTGACAATATCCAGCAATTCTTTCTCAGTTTTTTTAGATGTACCGTAACTAAAAACACTGATGGATAGTGGCCTAGCAATTCCAATGGCATAGGAAATCTGAAGGCAAAAAATACATAACAGCAATTATAGAATTCAGTATCCTTGTTTAACCATTTAGCATTCAGATTATTGTCAAATGTAATGCTTATCTAATATATAAATCCCGTTCTGTCTGTATGTTTGTGCACTTATAACTCGAGTATTGTTCATCTGACCGCGGTGAAATTTTAAGCATGGATACATGAGAGAGCTGGGCATTCCATAATCTAAAAAGAGATTCAAAGTGAGAATCGCTTGTTCCGCCATTAAAACAACCAGTTGTTCACACAGCTGGCATATACCATTTCGCTAGCAACAAGAGGAGTACAGGATGACAGTCAGCCAGAACTGTTGCTATGCTGTCTCTTCTTTCCTCTCTGTGGGGCTAATAATCTTAATCTTTAGTTACAGTTTCTCATTCAAACTACATAATAGGCAAAATTGTTGAATTAGGACAGTAGGGTGTTTTGAAGGAGATTTAGCTGCTATTTCTACCAGGTCTAGCTACCATGTAGAAGTCTGCCTCATTCATATTATATATTCCTTATGCTTTCCAAAACTTAGTTACAGATTTTGACATATGGGGTATCAAAAGATTCAGTATTATTTTGGCTACAAATTAAACTTAATTTTCATTCATATATTTGCATTTCAAAAGTTTAACATAATCTTTTCCATAAATCAACTATCGTAAAAATTTTATACTATTATGTCACATTTTCTATATGTGTGTGTACCTTAAAAGATGTCAATCATCACGACACAACACTATCACTCACTCACTATCTCTCTCACATACACATGCACAAGCATGCATGCACACACACATACACGTCCATTTCATATAGACATACATACATCATTCACATTTTCTGTTCTTTTCGCTTTATCTTCTTACAATTTCTGCTCTCTCGAAATAAAATTTTTACAGATACAACTGCTTACAAAAATAGGGATTAATGTATAATTTCTTTCTAGGTCCATAATTTTTTGTTCACAATATTGGGAAAAATATGCCACCAAAGAAAAGACGTAATCTCTCCAGAAACAAGTATAAAGCAAGGAGAATTGTAGAAAACTGAAGGCGAGAAGCTAGATGAGATTTTCTCAACATCAGCAAATGCATGTTGCAGCACTTAATGCTGGATCATTAAATCAATGTTTTAATGATTAGACAGAGGTCCAACAGAATAGCTCTCAGAAATAGACTACGTACAAATTCATTCTTCACAACTCCTGAAGCTGTTTTCAGATATGATCCATCCCATTCTTAGAAAAAAATTAACTCTGCCCAAATTGGTATGCTAAACACAAATTGTCTTTTCTTCAAAAATCACATAACCCCCACAGGTTTAGGCCTGAAATACTCCAAACAGATGCATAGCATGTTGCTTAGTCGAATTAGCTCATCATTTACTGCACAAATGTTACTTTCCCATATCACCTGTTTCAACACAACTGTAATATATATAAACTATGCCATTTTAATCCCGAGCAATGCTGGGTGTCTCTGCTAGTAATATATGTAATGCTTAAAATAGTAATCTCTCTGCAAAAATAGCAATATATGGGGTTTTTATAACTACAAATAATTCTGGCAAGTTATATGGTACAAAGTTCATGACTGTATGTTTACTAAAGAAGAGAGCTGTCCCAATAGTAATTTAGAACTACAAACAAATTATTGCATAGTAACCACAGATATGAAGTTAACTTTCAGAGTTTAGTATGCAAATGTAGATTTAAAGACAAAATATTACTACGGCTAAACACAAGATCAAGTATGCTTTAAGAACTTCAGATATGTCCATGAATGTTACTGCTTAGCTGACATAGTTTTAGATTTAGTAGGGTGGTAAAGATGAATAACTGATCAAATTATGAAGATGTGCTAGCTTTGGGTAAGAGAAAATACAGGAAGATAGTTAATTATGATATTATTCAACATATTCTCCTTTCAGATTCAAGCATTTATTGCAGCCATCCTTCAGTTTCTTTAAGCCTTGTAAAAGAACTTGGAAGATTGAGCTTCCAGCCAGGCTTTTTGTGATACCTTAAAACCAGGAACTTCTCAGCACTCCTTCGTATGTGAATGTATGTTCAACATAAAATATACCAAGGAGACAGTAAATGTATAGAGCAGAGATCGAACCCTCCCAAATAATAAACAAACCATTATATATAAAGCTAATTTATGCCAAAACTAAAAACCAGAGACTATTGTAAATCATATTTCACATATCTAGTACCTATAAATAGATGCAACATAAACATATGCACAAAATTTGCAAATATTTAGAAGACAAATATTTAAACTAACCTGGACAAGCACCCTTTTACACAAGCCAGCTTTTACCAAAGATTTGGCTACCCAACGGGCAGCATAGGCAGCCGAACGGTCAACCTTGGAGAAATCCTTTCCAGAAAATGCTCCGCCTCCGTGGGCACCCCATCCACCATAAGTATCAACAATTATCTTACGCCCTGTCAAACCTGCATCACCCTGAAATGGAAGAGAAACATAAAAAATTAAGAGGCAATGCACAAGTACATTATTCATGAACTTCCATATTTACTCAAGTACACGTAAATGAAAAAAGTGGATGTTAAAATGATGATGTTATGCAGTAGCAGTATTTCAACCTAAACCTACCCTACCAAATTTATAAGCTTGTACTTAAATGAAAAATCATTAAGTACTAATATTTTAAGTTTAAGAGAAGAAATCCTTCTGGGATAAGAGCTTGTCAATGACAGACACAAAAATCCTGTTTCATATAAACTTAGAACAGTGACAAGTAGTTGTTAGTTTGAAATACACACACACACACATATATATCTATAAAACAAATAATAAATGAGTATATGCATATATACGTACAGGGTTGATAAGGTAATCTAGGTAGTTAGAGTATGTGACAGAGTACTTAAGATTAGATTAGTGCTTCATCATAGGCTAGCTACTGTCATCTCAGTCTATGCCCCTCAACCGGGGCTACCGGATGGTCTGAAAGACCAATTCTATGACACCCTCTTGCAAACTACCTCGTCGACAAGAGACAGAGACCTTCTCTTTGTGGCTGGTGACTTCAATGGTCATGTCGGACATTGTGCTGGAGGCTCCCATGGTATACATGGAGGCTATGGCTTCGGTTCCCGCAATGAGGAGGGAACCAGACTGCTAGAGTTCTGTGATGCAACCGATCTTATGATTTGCAATACCAACTTCAGGAAACCTGCCTGTCACCTAGTCACCTACCAATCCGGCAGACACTCTAGCCAAATCAACTACATCCTCGCCAGAAATAGAAAAAGAGGGAGGCTTATAAAT